>NC_047018.1:48894352-48950738 GCF_902652985.1 Pecten maximus | reverse complement strand
ATATCATAATATAGGTTTCTGGACAACATATTATTATAGTGTTTTCTGTCTATTCCATTCAAGTTTATTTATCCCATTGTTTATTCTTTCGTGTGTTACATTAGTTACAAACAAACGCATTACATTAGACAAAGTTATTCAAGTAAAGATCCACCAACAATATCATACATTGTCAAAAATGTTTCGATTGTCCAGACATACGGCATGTCGTAAAAAAAAAAAAAATCAATAAAATAATATTCTTCAATATTTATATCATAGATTCTGGTATATCCCTTACTTTTTATGAAAATACATTTCTTTTCCGATTGAAGTTTGCGCCATTCATCACATTGTGGCAATGTCATAAGAGAACAGAGTTACTTCAACTCATACGGATTCCTTCACATTGTGACATCGTCACAAGAGAACATACTTTCTTAAAAAGCGTGCTGAATAATTAGCAATAATCAAACCTGATTTATTCCTGGTAGAGTGAGTAGGTGAAAACGCAGGTTAAATTTATGATATTATGCAGTACACAGAAGATAACAATATACCTGGACTCTTACTTTTAATTAACTTTGAAAAAGCTTTTGACTCCGTTTCCTGGAATTTTATTAGTAAATATTTTAACTTTGGCCCTAACATTATTAAATAGATAAAACTTTTTTTCAGAATAAAACACACTCGGCTGTTAATATAGGGGGGGGATCTGTCTAACTTCTTTCAAATCGAACGGGGCTGTCGCCAAGGCGACCTAGTATCCTCTTACATTTTCATTTTATATGCAAACGTTATATAAGTAATTTTAAGAAAAAATAAAAACATCAAAGGTATATTTATCCGAGAAAAAGAAATCCTCTTATCACAATTTGCTGATGACACATCTGTAATTTTAGATGGTTCTAGAAAATTTGTAGATGAAGCATTCAAATCTCGAAACTTCTTTGCTAGTATTTCTGGACTGAAAATGAACTTTTCCAAGACCCCGGTAGTATGGATTGGCAGTAAAACATAGTGAAAACACTTTTGCTACAAATTTTGACTTAAAATGGGGAAGTACACGCTTCACCCTATAAGGTATAAAACATGGTGTCGATTTACAAAGAATTACTCAACTTAAATTTGACAAGAAACTCTCAAAACGTAAGTCTTTAATATCAATTAGGAACAAAAGAGTGCTTACACCATTTGGTAAAATAGTTATCAAAACTTTACTAATATCTCAATTTAATAATCTATTTATTTCACTTCCAAATCGTAATGAATTATATAGTAAGGAAATTGTTTTATGAGTAACATTAAAAATAAAATACATATTGACACACAAAAACAGCAGTGGCTACAAATCTAAAACGATAATACATCTCTGACCTAGGTTTATTGTGTCCGTTCTGTTTCTATTTTCATTTTTTTTTGTATACTTTTTTTATTTGTTTGTTCCTTTTCTCCATCTCTCTCACTCTCTCGTAATGTCTTGTTAACAAAGTTTAATTTATACAACGACGACATCATTTATCTGGGTAGAGTGAAAGTGTAACTGTTAATGTATAAAGTGAATGTTTTGTTTTTACTAGTGTATTTTGTATATGTGAACACAATTTGAAAAATTATTAAAAAAATTAAAGAAAACAAAAAACAAAAAAAAACGTGCTCATCGTGATAGTATTATCACAAGTATGTGTTAACGTACATGTAAGTGTATAAGTATACCTTTAAACATTCATATTGTGAGCTCATTATATCTTGCCTTTTAACAAAAGAAGAGTGCGAAAACAATGTCATTGCCTTTATGATTTTGAAGACCTTCATTATTTGAGAACCTTAAATACAACACTGGTTTCCCCTAATGTAAAATGTGCGCAATACATATTTAAAATGAAAGTACACTTCGCCTTCTGTATAACGACGACCCTTTCAGATCTCCCAAACGTTTAGTGAGGTCAGGTGACTGAAAATGCCAAAAAAAGTGCAACTTTAAATCACAGTTTTAACGAGGTTTCTGTAATTAACGAAAAGAGTACATCAATATAAACCTAAGAAGGACTGAGCATCTGATTGGTTGTAACGTTTCCCTTCAAAAGAATTTCATATTATTGGGGAAAGACGCAACAACGGATGTATTTGGCTGTATAATTAAACTGTTCCCCTGTTTGTCGCGAAAATCAAAAAGAACAAACATCACTTCACGAATGCAATAGATAGTAATTAGTTAAATATTTCTTAGATTATTTCCAAATACATACTTTATTGTGTAGAACGTTTTCATTTATACGTTCACGCTGGCAGAGTCAATATTGTGTTACAAATACAATCTCTATCGTTACCATGACAACCGATCCGGACTTCGATCAGCAATGCGATGACAAAGTGAAAGTAGAATACTAATGCACATTGTCTTTTTTCGTAAAACTCTATTTAAAGTTGGTATTGTGTGGTGTTGCTGTAATATATCTCATCAATTCAAACATTGAAAACTAAACAAATGCTGAAGAGTACAAAATGCAGTCCGAGTGTCAGGCAACGCACACACAACGCGGAACCTGTAACCATTCGGCATTATGACGTCATCGAAATGTTGAAATTGCAACAAAGTACAACAATTTCTATTTTACATGAATACACTAATGAGTAACAGAATGTTGCACACCATTAACACACATACGTTACGTAGCGCAGTAGGTCTAACGTTAGCTGTATCTCGAATGCCATGCTCAATACCATTTCAGTGGTCACAGAAAATAAACCTCAATTTAAACACTATTTAACAACACAAAACAGACTGGTAGCAGAAGTATGCTATATCGAGAACAGGGACACATTATTGTCGTAATTTGTCTCAATCTAAACATATGGAGGACACAAGTTTCCGGCCGTCGAATACCGCCAATTTTCAAATCAATGTTTCTTTACTTACTATTGTCAGAATTTACATCCCAAAACGCCAGTGCGACAATGAATGACAAAGAACACCATGTACATCACCAGCTAACCTGCGACTAACATCCACATTGTTACACTTTTTCTCGAGCTTTGAATATCCCGGCTATTAGACTGCATCACATCATTTTTTTAACCGAGTCGCTGTGTCTCGAGTGACCAAATCACACACATACTATACTGTCAACACTGCACTTTAAATTCGAATTGATATGGGTATTGCTAAGTTGAATTTGATGAACCTGTCCTGTATATTACGTGGCTATCATTTCATAGACGTTGGGAGGTTCTGCTTGACGAGGAGATAAAGACGTATATCCACTTTCCGGAACGGATCGTGCTGCAAGACAGACATGGATCAGACATATAGAATGTATAAATAGACAGTATATCTAATGTCCAATTTTGCCGGCCGCGACCACGAAAATAAATCGATTGGCGATTGGCGTGACGCAGTTGTACGGAGTCTGTTCATGCAAGGACGACAAAACATGGTCAGGTGAGGTTGTAGTCGAGACACGACTGGGAGAAACACTATTTTCAGTCATATGTACATGCTATGGAAAACAGTACAGAACTATGCATCGCAGAGCTTTCCAAACAAATAAAGAACACTTTCCCCAGGCTGCAACATTAACCTTTTAAAATACTTTTCCTTACTCTCCTATTTATCCGTACCCTTACCTGACGAATTCCGTCTCTTTTGTCTCTCACTGCAAATAAAAAGGATTACCATTTACACTTAGGTTATGGTCATGGAGATGGCCTAAAGTGTTATTCAAAACGTACATTAACAACAAATTCAATTTGCAGCCAGAGCTAAAGTGTTATTTAAAAGTTACAAACAAAAAATCAATTTGTATTTTGATACTGAACGATGTTTCTATTTATGTTTATATATTGCTCTATCTGCAAGAAAGATTATTAAACCTTATATTTACGACAGTTAGAAATCACAAATTGCCGAATAAGTAAATAATATCAAAAGCTGAATATGTATTCATAAGACAGTATATTCGGTATACATACTATATTTTCTATTTAGATTTGTTTCTTTCTAACAATAAGACATGGATACTTACCGAAGCCAACAAAATACTGTGGTGATCAATGCAACAAACAGCAGTCCGCAAACAGCAGCCAAAATAGCTATTATGGTCAAGTTATAATTGGCTGTAACACAATAACATTCACAAACGTTAATAAATTAAGTCAGTATATATTGTATAACATGAAAACCATATGTATTCGTGTGTATTTTCTTTTGTGGTTTTGAGCTTTCGTGGGTATAAACTTTTGAGGTTATCCAATGCAACGATGATACGATAATATTAACAAAAATATTTACATAACTATTCGTTGTATTTATATTTGTGGTTCCATATCGCAACAATGAAAACAACGAAAGTGTCAGATCTAACATTTCGTGAAAATCCGGCGTATGTCCCTACGTACTGTAAGTGTAAGATCTGGTCAGTTCATTGACACATGAAACAGCATTGTAATGAAAAATTGCATGAGAAATTATGAAACACCTCATTCACGCTCGATGTTACATGTACATGTACATACTCGTTGATACTAACTTTATTGCATATTTTGCATGTCAGCTTGTCCTTTGACCTTTTGAGGTTCAATTGTAAAGGTGGAGAGTATAGGTCACCCTACTAGCTCAGTCTAGCTGGAATTACGCTTTAGCCTGATGGTAGGATGTTTGCCTTGAGAGAGAACAATCTAATACAATTTAAAATCTAGATGGTCATTCTCACTACGTTACATGAACATCTAACAACATCCCATATGGGGTTACGTTCTGATTACCTTGTATTTTACTTTCAGGGCGAATCGTCAACTTGTCGATGTTATGGAAGCAAACCATTACGTCACAGTATGTCTCTGAAGCTAACCATTTCGGCACACCATGTATACCCATGAGGCTCTATGCTTTCAGGGACGAAATTGACAGATTATACAAGCTATGCACTCTAGTCATGATAATTCGGACAAATAATATTCACTTCCAAGATTCTGGATGTAGTCATTTGATTGGCTAATCCAAAAGGTCACCAAGACGTGACCCCTTATGGGATGTTGTTAGATGTTCATTTAACGTAGTGATAATGACCATCTAGATTTTGATTAGATTGGAGAGAGAAGTCGCTAGTTTGAACCCCGGTATGGCCACAGTATTGTTAATTACTTTTCCCTATTACAACTTTGGTGCCGTTGATCACCACAAATGAAAGCTATAGGAAATTGAAATTTGGTTCCCTTACGATCTTAGTCAGTAATGTGTTTGAAAGACTGCGCCACTGCCTCAATGGTATCATAGCGTATTATTAATCAATGACTAAATCGTAACATCACTGTGACACTTATCAGGGGTTTAAAAGTGATGAGTAGGCAGAATTCTGACCTACCAATACCCTAATAAGTAAACAAAAGATCGACACTAACACTCTGCCAGGCCAGATAGATAATGCGATAACTTTTTTATTTGTCACCTGGTAGAAAGGTTGGTCTGTTTAGACAAATAAAAGATAGAACGCGTGATATGCAAGCTGTTCAGAGTTCGCTACACACCAGGTAATTCTGAACACAGGTGACTGGTCGCAGTGATGGGGCCAATTAATGTTAAGGTTCATGTAAACAGTAAATCAAGTAATATTTATCCCGATTAAAAATCACTATTCTGTTGCAATTAAGAAATTGAAATGCAAATGGCGGCTGTGAATTATATTGCACAAATATTAAATATAGGGAGGCATTTCAAATACTAAAAATGCCCAAATTAGATACTATCAACACATCTGGGCACTGTAAGATGAATGTTTTCGAGCCAAACAGTTAAATAGTGGAGATTGTGGCTATTTTTAGAAATCTGAATATTTTACCTCAAACTCTGCGGTTGAACTTTTTTCCTAAAGACAGGCTACTTGTTATGATCAGAGTTCTTTATAGTGTTTGATAAGGGCGTTTTTGAAGATTAAAATGCCTCCCTACACGCTAAAATGTGTTCTATAATTTACAGCCGCCATATCGAAGCAAATCCCACCACCAAGAAATAAAAACGTTAAATTTTTGAAGCAACCCGATAAAATCTGCAATTCCAATCGTGAAAAGTAGTCGGTATTAGCAAAGAAAGGTTTCCATATTTTTGATAATTGATGTTAATTATCTGTTAAAGGAAACATATACGATCCCAACACGTTGTATCTTTACCAAAACACATGAAAACATATTTGTATTTAAAGCAAATAACTGTATACATATTTGAATATTACTAGTGCGCGATGTTTCCCCTACTAAATGTTGTCACCACTTCTGACGTATATACGTATACAAGGATATGTCGATACTGATATAGTCATATGTGGATTAGGGTTAGGGTTACTCGATATGTGGCGTAACAAAGTAAAATGATGTATGACTTAATAATGTACCCACCAGTGGTTATACAGTGTCCATCGTCCTTACTACAGATGTTATCCGTACATGTGTCCGGACAATCAGCCCCACACACCACTCCGTACTTTCCGGGATAGCAATCTACAGAGAAAACTAATATTACGCCCAAATTCTCTTTAAAATTCAAATAATTTGTAACACAAACATGTAGTACTATGATAGTTACGATATATAGGTCATTTTCTACCACAATTAATCAATTAATCAGTACAATTGTTGAATAACATACGTTTTGATTAGCTGACATGGTGAAATTTGCAAGTGACTATTTTTTTATTCACGTGATTCATGTTGTTTTGATTGACAGACATGTGAAGGCCGCTTCTCTTCATGCCGTCGTGGAAACACACAGAAAGTCGTTTGCACTTTTTAAAATTTTTATATGGATTTCCATCAAGTTAAAGCTTTTAAAGATAATATAATTGATAATTACTCGTCATCATTTTAAATAAATTATCATATATCAACAGATTTCTGAAACGGTCATATGTGCATATTAATTAGCTGCATTTCACTGCCGGTCTTATCCTTACGCCCCAAATGTGATATCATAAACAAGGGACACAGGGGTCAATTCATATCTGTAGTAGCTTTTCTAACAATCTAATTAAAAGCTAGATGGTCATTATCACTACGTTACAGGAACATCTAAGTTCATGTAACGTAGTGATAATGACCATCTAGATTTTAATTAGATTGCTTTTCTAATTGTGAATAGGAACAGATCACACAAACTCATCTTTTTTGTACGTTTGATTTGATATGTTATGACCCTCGTATTGAAGGAGGTACTCAAGGATGTTTTCAGACTCTATATGGCCGTGCACCAAAGGACTAGCATCATTTATCAAGTATATATCGACAGTGTATCACTTAATAAACAAGCGGCTTTTGCAAATGGACACAATCGTTGAAAGTGCAGTGATCGAATATTTGCATTAAAAGGTTTAACACCTTAAAATATCAATAATGATATGGTAGCAGCACTAGGAAAATATTCCTCCTCATATGCAACAGTGAAAAGGTGAGTTTTGGAATTTAAGCGCGGCCGACAGCGCCTTGAGGATGACCCCGTCCGGGAAGGCCTGTCAATGTTGCAACTCCAGAAATAGTCAATAAAGTTCATGATATTGTTATGACTGACAGACGAGTCACAGAAAGACATATAGCCAGTAGAGTTGGCATTTCACAGCAAAGAGTACATTCAATTATGACCGAGGATCTTGCAATGAGATATTTGTCACTATGAATGAAACATGGGTCCATTATTTTACCCCAGAAGCCAAACAACAATTGAAACAATGGAAGCACCCTGGCTCTCCTCCGATACTGTAGGGGGTAATGTTGAAAAATGATAGAATATATCTGACAAAATTCAAATCCTTCAATATAAGGCTAACAAAATATCAATCAGCGCTCGTATATAGCATTTGTTTCACTCCAGTTATTTTACAAAAGTTACAAAAACAAGCACTCGTCATTTAACCTTTATTTGGTGCGAATGGTCCTTTCGATTTCATTATTCCAGTGTAATATGACATAATTATTTAAAAAGTATTTCGCACTTCTTTACCTAAGCACTGGCCGGTTGGTTGATCACAAACGAAGTCTTTACATGTCACAGGACAAGTTGAGGAACATGTTACACCATAACTCCCATCCATACATCCTACAACCACGTAAGCCTGCTTAGATAACTTTTTTTTATTAGGATATACTGTATACTGTATAGCAATATAAAAAGGACATGTCAATGGCAATGGACGAAAATATGCATGCAATGTTTACGAACAATTTTATTTATTTTAGACTCGATATTAAAGGGATTATACCTTCAAAATTTTATATAGTCAATACAAGAAATCCGAAAATTTCCAATTGAATGAGTCCTACTGGTGTAGCCTGATGTAATCGATGCTTGAAACCCATCTACTCACCAGTACAGTACCCGGTTTCCTGTGCACAAACGCTGTTATTACAGTTTACAGAACAATCTTGATCACAGGTATTGCCGAACTTCCCATCAACACATTCTGTAAGCAAATTAGGAAGATTCATTACATTGTTATCGATACCAACATGTATACAGTATAAATAGCATATAATACTGTGGTATTAGTTTTCATACGTAAATATAGAATGTTGAAGCAATAATTAGTCAGGAATGGTTATTCTCTAAATAATATTATCAAATGATTTGACAGTCATTCCACATTACAATATCCATTGTCCTTTGCACAAAACCTATCCTCACAATATGAAAAAAAGACCTGATCGCAGTTATTCCTTAACTTTCCAGGAATACATTCGAAGAAAATATCCAGAAGTGAATGATAGGTAAACTGATTTTATTGTTGAATGTCTTACGTCTTTGATATTATAAGCTTAATCAAAATTAGGAAATGACATTTTACACGAGAGTAAATTAAATAAAAACACAGGTCGCAAGGAACCATAACGTCTCTTTTTTTGAATTAAATGTGCAATTATCTCTTAATAGTACAAACCTAAACAAAATCTAGTATCCACATCACATAAACAGTCTTTACAATTCGAAGAGCAGGTATTCTCACTTACGTTACTGTATTTTCCCTTTGAACAATCTTGGAAAAAATGAAAATGAATGTTTTAGTTTTATTTGAAATTAATGGTTGACGGACGATAATAGAATAATTACAATAAAAACACAATCCCATAAGGGGTCACGTTCTGATGATGTTTTGGATTAGCGAATCAAATTACTACTTTCAGAATCTGAATTTATATGTCCAAATTAGCATGACTAGAATGCATAGCTTGCATAATCCGTCAAGTCATTTCGTCCCACAAAGCATATAGCTATATGTACGAAATGGTTTGCATCGATGACATCGACAAATTTCCAATTCGCCCTGAAAGTGAAATACACACATCGCAAAGGTCATCAGAACATGACCCCTCATGGGATGTTGTTAGATGTTCATGTAACGTAGTGAGCATGGCCATCTAGATTTTAATTAGACTGGAGGGACAATATGCAGTTACAGGTTGTGTTCACCGAACAGGGAAGCGAAACGTGATCCTCCATCGGGGAGCGAACCCTCCATCGTGGGTTTCCCGGTCACAGCTCTAAAGACCGAGCTAAAGGGAAAATGCTCCTAGCATGAAGAAAAAGGCAAAGCACCACTATGTACACAATCTATTATCATACCTCTACTTTATTTACTATAGACTACTTTCCTACTTTTTGTTTAACCTCGCTTTGCTGTGCGCTAGTCCTGTGCGTTAGTCTAGAGAACTAGCGCACCCCTGAGCCAACGAACACCTGCATCCTCGGGTATTTTCGCCGAGCTAATCAGACGCGAGGTGGGCGAAGCTTGTTTCCAACGTTAGTTACTAGCGTAGCTTGTTACTGAACGCGCCGCCTTCTTGCAGACGACCGGTGAAGTGACGTGAAGACGTCTGTGGTAGTTTTTGTGCATTATTTTGAGTCAAGGGCAAAAAAACTGAGGAGATTGACAGTTGTCAGTCTGCCGAATGCGATCAGCTGTTAAGAAAATTTAACGCTGACGTTCAGGTGGTATATCCCATGTAGCAGATGATGGCTGCCTCAATGAAAATTTTGTTTTGTTATGGGAAATATTTGAAATCATGTACCCTGCTTTGAATGAAAAAAAGGCATGTTATCACTTGGCCCCTTTGCTACAGTGTATGAAAATGTTGGTTGGAACAATCACATGGAAGACTGTTTCATAGCTTTTGGTTTACAAAAAGATCTGCTGAAATAATTTCTCCAGTTTGTATTGGCTTCGCCTCGGGAAATATACATGGTCTCGGGACAGCAGAAACTTGCTACATCCCTCAATTACATACTTTAACTGTATAATAAATAGTGCTGTAACGATACATCGATACGTATCGATATCTGTTCGTTTTGTGCCGCGATACGATACATCGATACAGTCATCCCTGTATCGTAATATCGCCGGCATGGGTGCGGGTCCATGTAACACATTTGATACAGCGAATCGAGCGCGCCGAAGCGCACCGTCAGTAAAACGCTTGTAACCGGATTGTATGAAGTCGCCAATGCAGAGCGCCTTGATGATTGCGAATAAATATGGACAACGGCTAACGCTGACAGCTATGTGTAATTCCGTTTAACTTTATCTCTCTATCTATATCTTAGTACTAAACCTCCTCCGACTTGTAAATCAAAGATATTCGTTGACTTGAAACAAATCAAGGGTCCACGGCACATGGAACTTACCTATCGAAGTAGAGTATTCAGTATTGCCGTATTCACAGAATGGGAGGCGGAGTTAACGTATTCCGGGAACACAATAACTTGAATTCGCATTAAATCGGCATCACCCTCATTTGACAATTTTACACCACCAGCAAGACAAGTATTGAAAACCGAAAACCGTGGACAGGTTTAACACAAATAAAGCCGAAAACCACTATGTTTAAAAGCTGATAGCAAACATGCTACATGATGTATCGATAACTAGTTTATAATAAATGATCTGCGCCCTTTTCGGCAGTGGAAATGAATGTTTCCGTGAGTTGTAACTTGTTGCACGTTGTTGACCCAAGGTATAACATTCAGAGTCGACAATGTTTCAGTGACAAGACTCAAGAGTCCTGTTTATATTTGACATTTATTTAGATTTGTTTAATTCTACTGTTTTTGTTAAAAATGTGTTCAATGAGCGTCATTAAAACTTCAGATTGAACGTTAAATATTGTTTGATTTGTTTCAATTTATGACAATTACACGTATACGCGATACGTATCGTATCGCGATGTCTGTATCGCAATACATATCGTATCGTGACATTGTTGCCGATACACAGCACTCATAATAAATATGTCCCGCACTGATATATGCTTTAATATAACATTATTATTTCCTACATAATAAATTGAATGTACATGTTGATCGATAGCCACTTACAAATGCAAATCCCTGTTTTGGAGTAACAGTTTCCTCCATAACAGCTCACCGGACATACTTGATTGCAGTCAGCATTACCGTACCTCCCTACTGGGCATCCTGGGGGAAGACACGTTAGTATGTGCCGTGTAGTTAGAGACACTAGTATACATGTTTTGTATTTGTTGATTACAAATTTCTATACATCTCTACTATACACCATGAGATTGAATACACCAGTCGTAAGCTTATATCATTTTCATAAATCCCTACCACAGATACAATCTAATATTATTCAATATTAACATATCTCTTGTTAAATTTTCGTCATCAGTGATATTTGCATGCATTCCTTTGCAAATATCTGAAAGAAGAATAAGACAATGCAGACCTCTGTCTGTTACCATATATGAATGCTTTCACTGCAAATAAATATAAATGTTTTATGAGATAATGATTAAATTATTATATTTGCCTTGTACATTTTTGAGAGCTTTCATATATGATAGAATTGATAAAAACAAATGTTAAAGTGTATTTATTCAAGTAACATTACATACACTCACCATATACTTGAACCTCACAAAGCTCTAATATTGCATAATCACTATACCAGCTGTACCGTTTAGGGTTGTTTCTATAGTTGTACACGGTCACATACTGACCTACATACAGGCACTGATGTGTCACCACTAGCTGTACATCATCTCTAGTACTACTAGTGTCCTCATAACACATGGCACCATCTGTTGGCGTGTAGGTGGTATTGGATACATAAAGTTGGTACCCAGCAAATCTTTGATGAGAATTACCTGAAAAAAAAAACAACAGAAAAAGACATCAAGTAAATAATTTCATGTGAATGCCTACATATGCACGAACGATGATGAATGTCAATAATAATTTAGGTCTAAGTCATATATCTACAAGCATAGTAATTTGGATACTACATATGGATATCTTTCTGTTTTGTCAGGCTGCGGTATATTCGTGATTTCCTCGAATCTGATGTAGGCCTAGACTTTATAGTGCTACCTCACTTAAGCATACTGATTAAGTCATCCAGTAGGCCAACTACCCCGGTCACATTGTACTAACAACGGGCGAACCAGTCGTCAAATCCCCTAAGATGCTGAGCCGTAAGCAGGAGAAGCGGCTGTATTTGCAAATAGATGCTGACCAGAAGAAAAAAAGCGACCGCTCAACTAAAGGCCAATATTGAGGCAGCCTCAAGGAAGACAAGGAGAAAAAAAAACCAAAATCCCAAATTTAGTCGCATCTTATGATCATGCAATGGGGACAGCAGGTGCAATTCCTACGCCCTACCTGCAGGGACGTTTTTTCCGCAGTAATAGTATACCTTCCATCACTAGAAATTATCACCCATATAAGCCATTGCTTTACAATGAAAAGCAATTTCAATGCTTGGAATAAACATATCGTTCTTCCTGCTTAGGACTGAATTATCAATTGGAAGGTAGCAAGGAAGTGTTCACAAGACAAATATTTACTGTTTATATAGGGAAGCTTGTGGTTGGCAGCATGAATTCATAGATATAGATGTTTTGAATTTTCTTTTGCTATAGAACAAACTTACCTCTGTAAATAATTCTGATTGTTTCGATGGTGCTGATCTGTTCAAGATCGACACGCCACCAAGCCGTCTTCGGACCTATTACCTTTGTATGTGTACAACAAGAAAACTCTATGAATGTGTTCACACATCCGTCCACAGCCGCATTCGCCAGCCAAGTCATCGCGGCATAATTACTACTCTGTGTAGCTTGCTTGTGCAACGCGATGTTTACTGTAATATACCATGATTTATAAGGGTAAGTACTGTACATAGTGACATATTTCTACAATTTTTGTAACGTAAGCTCGTGTTACCGTAACGACTTTTAAAGATAATCTCTGCGACAAGTTGTCTTATTATTTAGTTACACCAACGCGATTTTTGAGAAAATTGATGTCGGCAAGTTGAAATAATTTATTTATATCTATAATATCTTAAATAGCCTGGTGAAGATAAATACTTTTGACACGAGATCTTAAACTTTCTTAAAAGTCGGGTAAATAAAACAAAAAAACATAACTTAAAAAAATATGAAAGTTTAAGAACATATCAACTAAACAATTAAAACTCTTTATCCTGAAAAAAATTCAAATCGTAAAATAAAAGGGCTGATTAATAGGTTGTAAGCCTTATATTGAAGGAGGTACCCAAGGATGTTATTTTTAAGTCCTACAATTCTCTGACTATATAGATTCGTGTGCCCAAGGACTGATCTCATTTTGTTAGTTTATATCGACGAGCTAGCTCTGTAATGTACAAGACATGCATAATGGACACAATTGTTATCAGAAAATCATTTATAGATTATGACTGAACTTAGGAACAAAGCTACGTGTTGCAAAAAAACAATTTACTTGTTTTATTAGAATATCTATATATAGGATATTTCGTAATGGTTACCTGCTTCAGAATATGTAAATGTAGATACTTGTTATTAATTTTGGTGAGGACCTATATAGGCCTTACATGATATCCCGCAGTTGTGGTACGGTAAAAGTGGTTTGAAATTAAAATTGAAACCGTCCTAATAGTCTGTAAATGAGAATTTAATTGTTTTACATAAACAAAAATCTAAAACATTATAGATGATATAAAATGATAGGACACATGGTACATTTTCTTTGTTATCTTTCTGGCAAACAAAATTTTCCATTCTTAGACATCTCGCCCCATCACTTCTTTGAATGGATCTCATTCAAAAACGTACCTTTTATTTTAAACCAACATTTGAGAAAACACTTCATAACAAGAACTCCTAAAAGAATTTTGCGACCACCATTGTATGATCTTTATTGGTTCTATGTACGACTGATCTTTTCTCTACTTTTCATTCCCCTTTTTCTTTAAATTTCAAAATTTGATAATGTGAGGTAAATAAATGTATATGAAATCTGAGAGAGATTTGGGAAAAACTTAATGAGAAAGAGTGACAACTAATTTCAGGAGTAAAATAAAGAAAAAAAAGGTGGCAACATGTTGGCCTTTGCTAACCGACCAGTCGCAAAATTGAGTATGATACGATCAAAAGAAAACCATTGTATGTGAAATCTATGAGAAGGATCCATTCAGAACTTTATGCAAAATATTGTAGGGATAATAAGTCACAAATATCAAATCTATGAGGAGTATCACCTGTAGATCATTTTGTTTTTCTAATCAGACTACAGGCATAGCTAAGGACCAAGGAAACCTAAATGTTCATTTGAAGTTTGAGAAATATCTTTCTAATACGTCTCGAGATATAGCTATAATGAACTCACACTGCCAAAATTCAAGATGGTCACCTGTACGTCTGCCATATAGTTTTCTCAATCAGACTTGAAATTGGTTAGGCACAACTGAGTACCAATGAAAACCATAACATCGAGTCTGAGTAACATTCTTCTAGTTCTTTTCAAAAAACAGCAAAAACAAACTTCAACTGTCGAAATGTTTAAAATTGTGCGGGCACCATTCTGAAAGTACTTTTCAAGATATAGCTAAAATAAGGACGGACAAAGAAGATAAACCACGGACGAATAGCGATTTGCGTAGTCCACCATGTGATGATTGGGGATAGAAAAATATCTTCCGCGTGGCACTGACAAATCACCAACTCCAACGTCTCCAATTCAACATTGAAAGGTCATGTTATCTGGTTCGTGTTATGTACAAAACGTTTAAACAATAAGTAAATTACTATCATAATTGCATGCATTAACAATAACCTGTAACTATGTATACATGTAATTACTTACCTTCAGATATGACTGTGTTGAACATAAAAAACAGAAACAAGCAAACATCTCTACCTAGCACCACTCTTCGTTTCGCCATTGCTGGTTTTAAGGACGATTAAACAGGAACAGGGAAGAACAAAACAAATGTGAGTTGTATATTAAATCTAGAGCACTACCTTCCCGGTCGAGTGAACTTCAGGAAATTGCTAAGTATATGCGTCCTCTTTCTTATAGAATTGTGTTCTCCTACTATAAAAAGTCGGCGACGGCGAGACTATGATGTTACATTTCCCGCGACAACGTCAACGTTTCACAATAAAATTGTGCGTTTCGATACGCTGCTCAAAGAATGCCAGCCCAATTTTAACCAAACTTGTGTTTTAGATTGCATAGTAGACATATCAACATAACCATCATTTGTGGAATATCATACAGATGCTTTTGTCCACTGTCGGAGATATATCACCTATTAAGTTTTGTGTTTAACTAAATTTCTCAGAAAATGCTAATATAACTTCTAAGCTATTTTAAACCAGCACATGCAAAACGAAATTGATTAAAAATAGATTGTGGGTTCTCCTCGTTATTGCAGAAGATATGAAGATCTAATAGGGAGGTGAATGCATCGGGGCCACCTGATTGGATATATTTAGCTGAGAGAAGTTTCCAAAGTTGTATGTGTCGGCTGGGCAACAAATGTAGATGTTAGATATATAAAGGATATTTTTCCAGTCTGTTTTGTTGGGGAGGTTGTTAAGTGTGTTATATCATGTAAATTTAGGTTATTTTTTATGCTGAATTTAATAGAAGATGGTGGCCCTCATATATAAAAATTCTATTGTTTTTTAAATTGTTCTATTTACAGGTGTGTGAGATGACATTCTTCAAAATGAGGAATAGTGAACAAGTGTAGAAAATTCTATTTTAGCAGGATGGTGTTAAACATTAAAATCATCGTCTATGGGAAATCATTTGGTTCCGTGGTTCCTATAGGGACCTACCTGATATGACATTTTACGCCATTCCGCGTCCATGGACACCAGATGATGGGACCTTCCTGTTCATTTTCGGCTGAGGTTTTGCTTATGGAGATATTTTTGTCATAATTTAGATAGGAAATTGGATTAAGGTGGATTTTATAATAAAAATATGGACCCTTGTAGAGTTTGGATGGTGCCATAGACCTGGGTGGATACGGAAATATATTTCATATTTCAATGGTAGCGGTATAAAGCGTGGTTCGGTATCCCGGTGGTATGCCTGGTGGTTATGTTGTCACTACCCCGGTTCGATGCTTTGTGGTATGCCTGGTGGTTATGTTGTCACTGTCTCTGTTCGGTGTTTGGTGGTGTCTGGTGGCTGCCCTGCAGGTAGGGCGTAAGAATTGTACCTGCTGCCCTCATTGCATGATCGTAAGAGGCGACTAAATTTGGGATCTTATCTTTTCTTTCTAAACAACTTTCTTCTTCCTAATGTCTCCCTTGGCAATGCCTCACTTTTGGCCTTTAGTTGAGAGTTCGCCGCTGTGGGGAAGGCTGTGGGTTCTGTCCCCTAGCCGAGACATACCAGTCTTTAAAAATGGTAGTTGCTGCTCCTGCTTAGCGCTCAGCATACAAGGAGTGGGACGATTGGTTCGCCCGTTGTCAGTATAATGTGACCGGGTGGGGTGTGCTGCTGGGTATCTTCGGCAGTATGCTTCAGTGAGGTAGCACTAAAAATCGGCAAAAAATCCGGCCTATCACAAGGAGACTTAACACGAACATATCGCAGCCTCCCAAAACACACATACGCACTCATCACACGCATGCATGTCGCACGCACGGGAGGCCGTCCTTAAATGACCTTAGCTGTTAATAGGACGTTAAACAAAATAAACCAACCAAACCAAGTGTCGGTTCGGTGTTTGATGGTGTCTGGTGGTTATGTTGTCATTATCCCGGTTCGGTGTTTGGTGATATGTCTAGTGGTTATGTTTTCACTACCCGGGTTCGGTGTTTGGTGGTACATGTATGTCTGGTAGCTCTGTTGTCACTACCCCAGTTTGGCGTTTGGTGGTTCTGTTGTCACCATCCAGGTTCGGTGTTTGGTGGTGTGTCTAGTGGTTCTGTTGTCACTACCCCGATTCGGTGTTTGGTGGTATGTCTGTTGGTTATGTTGTCACTACCCCGGTTCGGTGTTTGATGGTGTCTGGTGGTTATGTTGTCATTATCCCGGTTCGGTGTTTGGTGATATGTCTAGTGGTTATGTTTTCACTACCCGGGTTCGGTGTTTGGTGGTACATGTATGTCTGGTAGCTCTGTTGTCACTACCCCAGTTTGGCGTTTGGTGGTTCTGTTGTCACCATCCAGGTTCGGTGTTTGGTGGTGTGGCTAGTGGTTCTGTTGTCACTACGCCGGTTTGGTGTTTGGTGGTGCTGTTGTCACTACCCCGGTTTGGTGTTTGGTGGTTCTGTTGTCACCATCCAGGTTCGGTGTTTGGTAGTGTGTCTGGTGGTTATGTTGTCACTACCCCGGTTCGGTGTTTGGTAGTGTGGCTAGTGGTTCTGTTGTCACTACCCCGGTTCGGTGTTTGGTAGTGTGTCTGGTGATTCTGTTGTCACTTCCCCGGTTCGGTGTTTGGTGGTGTGTCTAGTGGTTCTGTTGTCACTACCCCGGTTCGGTGTTTGGTAGTGTGTCTGGTGATTCTGTTGTCACTACCCCGGTTCGGTGTTCGGTAGTGTGTCTGGTGGTTCTGTTGTCACTACCCCGGTTCGGTGTTTGGTAGTGTGCCTGGTGATTCTGTTGTCACTACCCCGGTTCGGTGTTCGGTAGTGTGTCTAGTGGTTCTGTTGTCACTACCCCGGTTCGGTGTTTGGTAGTGTGCCTGGTGATTCTGTTGTCACTACCCCGGTTCGGTGTTTGGTAGTGTGTCTGGTGATTTTGTTGTCACTTCCCCGGTTCGGTGTTTGGTGGTGTGTCTAGTGGTTCTGTTGTCACTACCCCGGTTCGGTGTTTGATAGTGTGTCTAGTGGTTCTGTTGTCACTACCCCGGTTCGGTGTTTGGTAGTGTGTCTGGTAGTTCTGTTATCACTACCCCGGTTCGGTGTTTGGTGGTGTGTCTGGTGATTCTGTTGTCACTACCCCGGTTCGGTGTTTGGTGGTGTGTCTAGTGGTTCTGTTGTCACTACCCCGGTTCGGTGTTTGGTAGTGTGTCTGGTGATTCTATTGTCACTTCCCCGGTTCGGTGTTTGGTGGTGTGTCTAGTGGTTCTGTTGTCACTACCCCGGTTCGGTGTTTGGTAGTGTGTCTGGTGATTCTGTTGTCACTACCCCGGTTCGTTGTTTGGTGGTACATGTATGTCTGGTAGCTCTGTTGTCACTACCCCAGTTTGGTGTTTGGTGGTTCTGTTGTCACCATCCAGGTTCGGTGTTTGGTGGTGTATCTAGTGGTTCTGTTGTCACTACCCCGGTTCGGTGTTTGGTGGTGTGTCTAGTGGTTCTGTTGTCACTACCCCGGTTCGGTGTTTGATAGTGTGTCTGGTGATTCTGTTGTCACTTCCCCGGTTCGGTATTTGGTGGTGTGTCTGGTGATTCTGTTGTCACTACCCCGGTTCGGTGTTTGGTAGTGTGTCTCGTAGTTCTGTTATCACTACCCCGGTTCGGTGTTTGGTGGTGTGTCTAGTGGTTCTGTTGTCACTACCCCGGTTCGGTGTTTGGTAGTGTGTCTGGTGATTCTATTGTCACTTCCCCGGTTCGGTGTTTGGTGGTGTGTCTAGTGGTTCTGTTGTCACTACCCCGGTTCGGTGTTTGGTAGTGTGTCTGGTGATTCTGTTGTCACTACCCCGGTTCGTTGTTTGGTGGTGTGTCTAGTGGTTCTGTTGTCACTACCCCGGTTCGGTGTTTGGTGGTGTGTCTAGTGGTTCTGTTATCACTACCCCAGTTTGGCGTTTGGTGGTTCTGTTGTCACCATCCAGGTTCGGTGTTTGGTGGTGTGTCTAGTGGTTCTGTTGTCACTACCCCGGTTCGGTGTTTGGTGGTGTGTCTAGTGGTTCTGTTGTCACTACCCCGATTCGGTGTTTGGTGGTGTGTCTAGTGGTTCTGTTGTCACTACCCCGGTTCGGTGTTTGGTAGTGTGTCTGGTGATTCTGTTGTCACTTCCCCGGTTCGGTGTTTGGTGGTGTGTCTAGTGGTTCTGTTGTCACTACCCCGGTTCGGTGTTTGGTGGTGTGTCTAGTGGTTCTGTTGTCACTACCCCGGTTCGGTGTTTGGTGGTGTGTCTGGTGGTTCTGTTGTCACTACCCCGGTTCGGTGTTTGGTAGTGTGTCTGGTGGTTCTGTTGTCACTACCCCGGTTCGGTGTTTGGTAGTGTGTCTGGTGGTTCTGTTGTCACTACCCCGGTTCGGTGTTCTGTATCTGTGTTTTTACTCTTTTGTCTAAATGGGTGCTTAAGATCTTTTGTTTTTTTAACAATAAGTCAGGAAATAAGGGAGTGGATAAGATGACATGGAGTTATCTCCCCCGATCATCAATCTATTAGATATATATATATGTGTGTTTATATTTTTCAGTAGTACAATATCTATACTTAAATAAAACTAAACTTCATCAGTATAATTTCAAAGTTTATTAAGATATTTAAATTTACATTTCAATTCTCATGTCTTTCTCGTAGGAAACTCCATCTCCAGTACCAGTAGAAGACTTGACCTACCAGCCCAAGACGTCCAGTAAGCCACTTCCCCTTTTGGTATCCTAACCTATGATTCAATATTGTTCCAGAAAAAGTAAATTTGAAAAAGTGTGCAAGATTCTATAGGGACCTCAAAACAAAATTAAAAATATATTGTGGGTTTTCCCCATTTTGGCAGAAGACTTATTAGTGATGCGTCGGGTCCTACAGGTAAGAGAAGTTTCCAAAGTTGTATGTGTGGGCTGGGCAATACATGTAAATGTATATATATATAAATACAGTCTGTTTTTGTCAGGGGTAGTTCATCAAGTGTGTAATTTGTTGTATATTTAGGTGAATATTTCGTGCTGAAGTCAATACGAGATGCTGACCACAAAATAAAAAAGGTTCAAATTGGTAGAATGTTTAAATATTTTATTTACAGGTGTGTGAGGCGACATTCTTCAAAATTAGGGTTAGTGGACCAGAGTTGAAAAAGCCATCTATAGCAGGACAATTGTTAGTATTGATATTATCTTCTATGGGGAATCATTTGGTTCCTTGGTTCCTAAATTGTAGTGGAGGGAAATACCTTAGAATGGCAAACATTTCACCTATCATTTTTCAAATTGCAGCAGCTGGTATGGCAAAAGATGCAGGGATCAGAGGAGAAGGACAGGGGGAGATTCATTTTGAAGAACCACATCATTGTTGGTTGCAAATTTAACTTTAGTTTCACTTTATGTTAGAAAACTCTAGCACTTTCCAATTTCCTTCTATCTAGCTACCGTGAATTAACACGTTTTGGTTGAGAGAGAAATAATAGTTTCACTGATCAAGTGCTTATGCTAATCACATTTTAAACAACTGGGTCAAAAATGTCATTTGACTGTGTTAGGGAGTTAAGAATTTTAACTCATGTTACAAATGTTTAACGGACGCCGTGGCTGAACGACGCACAATAACGACAATTAACGAGCCATGATGTATATAGGTCATCATGACCTTTCGGATCAGATTAACTTTTGAAGTATAAAGTCAGAATATTCATTTTTTTTATTTACTTCACATGCTTAAAACCCACAGTTGTTTATGTGAGAGTATGGGATTAGATATATTAGGGAAATACCATTGTTCGTCGATCAATTCTCCTTGAGTCCTGTTTACGGTCATTATAAAACCACTCATAAAATAAACACTGCACTCTAATTTCATGAATGTTCCAATATCAGTATTAAAACATTGTTTGGTATCCGGTTTAAGCATATTCTGTCGGAAACAAACACTCTACTGTACTATAGAACGTACGGTACGAAATTGTTATATCAGTCGAAAAGTCCATGAGGAAGTAGATTCATTTATAGAGATTACACAAGTGGCTTTTGTAACTTTTAAAACTCAGCTAACGAGAGTGGAATATATAATATCGCAAACAAATGTGAGTCGCATGATCTATTCGTTCCTATGCCCCGTTCATTACTCGAAACAATGAAAAACACCAATATTGAAACATTACCTTTAACACTTGCTCTATAACTCAACCCAGGACTTTCCATTACTCAAAAGCAATGTAATCTTGTAAAAATGTCTGAACTCGCCAAAATATGAGAAAAAGCATATCAATTCAATGTCTTTTAATGCGTGTTATACTAACTATTGAGTGTACTGATATATTACAATATGCTTATTTAATCTTGATTGATTTCTGACTTTGATTATCATTGTGTATTCGTTGTATGTCTGTCTGTATTTGAGTTTCTATTTTTGTACATTGCAACCTTTTTTTCATGTAAACGTGTTTCGAATTTAAAGTTATCAATTGGAAACTTTGAGATAGAGATAGTAAGTCAAATTTTTGAGATAATAACTCGAAATTTTCAGCCATAAGTCAAAATGTTCAGACACAAACTCGAGATAATAACTCGTAATTAAGGGTTGATAATTTTAAAATAGTATGTCGTTAGTGCGATTTGATACGCTTATGTAGGATTTCGTTTTAAAAGATTTTAACTATACATACTTATCTATGTATGGTGTTATGGAAATCGTACCCCTAAATAATGATTCACCATGTAAACATACCATATTTACAGTTTGTAATTTGAAGAAGTCCAATACAGATTTAACTAGGTACACTGACAATTTTTCAAACTGCGTCGGAACAGATTTGAACTGTGGCTTGGCAGTATGCCTATCCGTTCTGATCATGTAGCTAAAAGCGAATGTTCATGCATATCATGCCTGCATAATGTCTGTCTCAAAATGCTTCCGGGTCATTGCTGTATGAACCTGTACTGTAACCATAACGTGATAAATGCTCTTTTGTTTAGGCACACAATTTGATTGTCCGAATTGACCACAGAAATGATATTACGATTTTGATAGTAATTTCATTAACAGTACAAAACACTTATCTGAAATACCGTTTTAACTTCAATTTTGATACACGAGCTCACACATTAATACTTTGATACACGAGCCCACACATTAATACTTTGATACACGAGCTCACACATTAATACTTTGATACACGAGCTGCCACATTGATACTTTGATACACGAGCTCACACATTAATACTTTGATACACGAGCTCACACATTGATACTCTGATACACGAGCTCACACATTAATACTTTGATACACGAGCTCACACATTGATACTTTGATACACGAGCTCACACATTAATACTTTGATACACGAGCTCACATTAATACTTTGATACACGAGCTCACACATTAATACTTTGATACACGAGCTCACACATTAATACTTTGATACACGAGCCCACACATTAATACTTTGATACACGAGCTCACACATTAATACTTTGATACACGAGCCCACACATTATTACTTTGATACACGAGCCCACACATTAATACTTTGATACACGAGCCCACACATTAATACTTTGATACACGAGCCCACACATTGATACTTTGATACACTAGCCCACACATTAATACTTTGATACACGAGCTCACACATTAATACTTTGATACACGAGCCAACACATTAATACTTTGATACACGAGCTCACACATTAATACTTTGATACACGAACTCACACATTAATACTTTGATACACGAGCTCACACATTAATACTTTGATACACGAGCCCACACATTAATACTTTGATACACGAGCTCACACATTAATACTTTGATACACGAGCCCACACATTAATACTTTGATACACGAGCTCACACATTCATACTTTGATACACGAGCCCACACATTATTACTTTGATACACGAGCCCACACATTATTACTTTGATACACGAGCCCACACATTAATACTTTGATACACGAGCCTACAAATTAATACTTTGATACACGAGCCCACACATTGATACTTTGATACACGAGCTCACATATTAATACTTTGATACACGAGCCCACACATTAATACTTTGATACACGAGCTCACACATTAATACTTTGATAAACGAGCTCACACATTAATACTTTGATACACGAGCCCACACATTAATACTTTGATACACGAGCCCACACATTAATACTTTGATACACGAGCCCACACATTAATACTTTGATACACGAGCCCACACATTGATATTTTGATACACGAGCCCACACATTGATACTTTGATACACGAGCTCACACATTAATACTTTGATACACGAGCCCACACATTATTACTTTGATACACGAGCCCAAACATTATTACTTTGATACACGAGCTCACACATTAATACTTTGATACACGAGCCCACACATTAATACTTTGATACACGAGCTCATACATTAATACTTTGATACACGAGCCCACACATTAATACTTTGATACACGAGCTCACACAGTAATACTTTGATACACGAGCCCACACATTAATACTTTGATACACGAGCACACACATTAATACTTTGATACACGAGCTCACACATTAATACTTTGATACACGAGCCCACACATTAATACTTTGATACACGAGCTCACACATTAATACTTTGATACACGAGCCCACACATTAATACTTTGATACACGAGCTCACACATTAATACTTTGATACACGAGCCCACACATTAATACTTTGATACACGAGCTCACACATTAATACTTTGATACACGAGCTCACACATTAATACTTTGATACACGAGCCCACACATTAATACTTTGATACACGAGCTCACACATTAATACTTTGATACACGAGCCCACACATTAATACTTTGATACACGAGCCCACACATTGATACTTTGATACACGAGCCCACACATTGATACTTTGATACACGAGCTCACACATTAATACTTTGATACACGAGCCCAAACATTATTACTTTGATACACGAGCCCACACATTAATACTTTGATACACGAGACCACACATTAATACTTTGATACACGAGCCCACACATTGATACTTTTGATACACGAGCCCACACATTGATACTTTGATACACGAGCTCACACATTAATACTTTGATACACGAGCTCACACATTCATACTTTGATACACGAGCCCACACATTATTACTTTGATACACGAGCCCACACATTATTACTTTGATACACGAGCCCACACATTAATACTTTGATACACGAGCCCACAAATTAATACTTTGATACACGAGCCCACACATTGATACTTTGATACACGAGCTCACACATTAATACTTTGATACACGAGCCCACACATTAATACTTTGATACACGAGCTCACACATTAATACTTTGATAAACGAGCTCACACATTAATACTTTGATACACGAGCCCACACATTAATACTTTGATACACGAGCCCACACATTAATACTTTGATACACGAGCCCACACATTAATACTTTGATACACGAGCCCACACATTGATATTTTGATACACGAGCCCACACATTGATACTTTGATACACGAGCTCACACATTAATACTTTGATACACGAGCCCAAACATTATTACTTTGATACACGAGCCCAAACATTATTACTTTGATACACGAGCTCACACATTAATACTTTGATACACGAGCCCACACATTAATACTTTGATACACGAGCTCATACATTAATACTTTGATACACGAGCCCACACATTAATACTTTGATACACGAGCTCACACAGTAATACTTTGATACACGAGCCCACACATTAATACTTTGATACACGAGCACACACATTAATACTTTGATACACGAGCTCAAGCATTGATACTTTGATACACGAGCCCACACATTAATACTTTGATACACGAGCTCACACATTAATACTTTGATACACGAGCCCACACATTAATACTTTGATACACGAGCTCACACATTAATACTTTGATACACGAGCTCACACATTAATACTTTGATACACGAGCTCACACATTAATACTTTGATACACGAGCTCACACATTAATACTTTGATACACGAGCCCACACATTAATACTTTGATACACGAGCTCACACATTAATACTTTGATACACGAGCCCACACATTATTACTTTGATACACGAGCCCACACATTATTACTTTGATACACGAGCCCACACATTAATACTTTGATACACGAGCCCACACATTAATACTTTGATACACGAGCCCACACATTGATACTTTGATACACGAGCTCACACATTAATACTTTGATACACGAGCCCACACATTAATACTTTGATACACGAGCTCACACATTAATACTTTGATACACGAGCTCACACATTAATACTTTGATACACGAGCTCACACATTAATACTTTGATACACGAGCCCACACATTAATACTTTGATACACGAGCTCACACATTAATACTTTGATACACGAGCCCACACATTAATACTTTGATACACGAGCCCACACATTGATACTTTGATACACGAGCTCACACATTAATACTTTGATACACGAGCCCACACATTAATACTTTGATACACGAGCCCACACATTGATACTTTGATACACGAGCCCACACATTGATACTTTGATACACGAGCTCACACATTAATACTTTGATACACGAGCCCACACATTGATACTTTGATACACGAGTTCACACTTTAATACTTTGATACACGAGCCCACACATTGATACTTTGATACACGAGCCCACACATTGATACTTTGATACACGAGCCCACACATTAATACTTTGATACACGAGCTCACACATTAATACTTTGATACACGAGCTCACACATTAATACTTTGATACACGAGCTCACACATTAAAACTTTGATACACGAGCCCACACATTATTACTTTGATACACGAGCTCACACATTAATACTTTGATACACGAGCCCACACATTAATACTTTGATACACGAGCTCACACATTAATACTTTGATACACGAGCCCACACATTAATACTTTGATACACGAGCCCACACATTAATACTTTGATACACGAGCTCACACATTGATACTTTGATACACGAGCTCACACATTAATACTTTGATACACGAGCCCACACATTAATACTTTGATACACGAGCTCACACATTAATACTTTGATACACGAGCTCACACATTGATACTTTGATACACGAGCTCACACATTAATACTTTGATACACGAGCTCACACATTGATACTTTGATACACGAGCCCACACATTGATACTTTGATACACAAGCTCACACATTGATACTTTGATACACGAGCCCACACATTAATACTTTGATACACGAGCTCACACATTAATACTTTGATACACGAGCCCACACATTAATACTTTGATACACGAGCCCACACATTGATACTTTGATACACGAGCCCACACATTGATACTTTGATACACGAGCCCACACATTGATACTTTGATACACGAGCCCACATATTAATACTTTGATACACGAGCCCACACATTAATACTTTGATACACGAGCCCACACATTGATACTTTGATACACGAGCTCACACATTAATACTTTGATACACGAGCTCACACATTAATACTTTGATACACGAGCCCACACATTAATACTTTGATACACGAGCCCACACATTAATACTTTGATGTACGAGCCCACACATTAATACTTTGATACACGAGCTCACACATTAATACTTTGATACACGAGCTCACATTATTAATTTGATACACGAGCCCACACATTGATACTTTGATACACGAGCCCACACATTGATACTTTGATACACGAGCCCACACATTGATACTTTGATACACGAGCCCACACATTAATACTTTGATACCCGAGCTCACACATTGATACTTTGATACACGAACCCACACATTGATACTTTGATACACGAGCTCACACATTAATACTTTGCTACACGAGCCCACACATTGATACTTTGATACACGAGCCCACACATTAATACTTTGATACATGAGCCCACACATTAATACTTTGATACACGAGCTCACACATTAATACTTTGATACACGAGCTCACACATTAATACTTTGATACACGAGCTCACACATTAATACTTTGATACACGATCTCACATATTGATACTTTGATACACGAGCTCACACATTAATACTTTGATACACGAGCCCACACATTGATACTTTGATACACGAGCTCTCACATTAATACTTTGATACACGAGCTCATACATTAATACTTTGATACAGGAGCCCACACATTAATACTTTGATACACGAGCTCACACATTAATACTTTGATACACGAGCCCACACATTAATACTTTGATACACGAGCCCACACATTAATACTTTGATACACGAGCTCACACATTGATACTTTGATACACGAGCTCACACATTAATACTTTGATACACGAGCTCACACATTAATACTTTGATACACGAGCCCACACATTAATACTTTGATACACGAGCCCACACATTAATACTTTGATACACGAGCCCACACATTAATACTTTGATACACGAGCTCACACATTAATACTTTGATACACGAGCTCACACATTGATACTTTGATACACGAGCTCACACATTAATACTTTGATACACGAGCCCACACATTAATACTTTGATACACGAGCTCACATATTGATACTTTGATACACGAGCTCACACATTAATACTTTGATACACGAGCCCACACATTAATACTTTGATACACGAGCCCACACATTAATACTTTGATGTACGAGCCCACACATTAATACTTTGATACACGAGCTCACACATTAATACTTTGATACACGAGCTCACATTATTACTTTGATACACGAGCCCACACATTGATACTTTGATACACGAGCCCACACATTGATACTTTGATACACGAGCCCACACATTGATACTTTGATACACGAGCCCACACATTAATACTTTGATACACGAGCCCACACATTGATACTTTGATACACGAACCCACACATTGATACTTTGATACACGAGCTCACACATTAATACTTTGCTACACGAGCCCACACATTAATACTTTGATACACGAGCTCACACATTAATACTTTGATACACGAGCCCACACATTAATACTTTGATACACGAGCCCACACATTAATACTTTGATACACGAGCTCACACATTAATACTTTGATACACGAGCTCACACATTAATACTTTGATACACGAGCTCACACATTAATACTTTGATACACGAGCTCACATATTGATACTTTGATACACGAGCTCACACATTAATACTTTGATACACGAGCCCACACATTGATACTTTGATACACGAGCTCTCACATTAATACTTTGATACACGAGCTCATACATTAATACTTTGATATAGGAGCCCACACATTAATACTTTGATACACGAGCTCACACATTAATACTTTGATACACGAGCCCACACATTAATACTTTGATACACGAGCCCACACATTAATACTTTGATACACGAGCTCACACATTGATACTTTGATACACGAGCTCACATTATTACTTTGATACACGAGCCCACACATTGATACTTTGATACACGAGCCCACACATTAATACTTTGATACACGAGCCCACACATTAATACTTTGATACACGAGCCCACACATTAATACTTTGATACACGAGCCCACACATTAATACTTTGATACACGAGCCCACACATTAATACTTTGATACACGAGCTCACACATTGATACTTTGCTACACGAGCCCACACATTAATACTTTGATACACGAGCTCACACATTGATACTTTGATACACGAGCCCACACATTAATACTTTGATACACGAGCCCACACATTAATACTTTGATACACGAGCCCACACATTAATACTTTGATACATGAGCCCACACATTAATACTTTGATACACGAGCTCACACATTAATACTTTGATACACGAGCTCACACATTAATACTCTGATACACGAGCTCACACATTAATACTTTGATACACGAGCTCACATATTGATACTTTGATACACGAGCTCACACATTAATACTTTGATACACGAGCCCACACATTGATACTTTGATACACGAGCTCTCACATTAATACTTTGATACACGAGCTCATACATTAATACTTTGATACAGGAGCCCACACATTAATACTTTGATACACGAGCTCACACATTAATACTTTGATACACGAGCCCACACATTAATACTTTGATACACGAGCCCACACATTAATACTTTGATACACGAGCTCACACATTGATACTTTGATACACGAGCTCACATTATTACTTTGATACACGAGCCCACACATTGATACTTTGATACACGAGCCCACACATTGATACTTTGATACACGAGCCCACACATTGATACTTTGATACACGAGCCCACACATTAATACTTTGATACACGAGCCCACACATTGATACTTTGATACACGAACCCACACATTGATACTTTGATACACGAGCTCACACATTAATACTTTGCTACACGAGCCCACACATTAATACTTTGATACACGAGCTCACACATTGATACTTTGATACACGAGCCCACACATTAATACTTTGATACACGAGCCCAC
Organism: Pecten maximus; assembly: GCF_902652985.1. Taxonomy (NCBI): domain Eukaryota; kingdom Metazoa; phylum Mollusca; class Bivalvia; order Pectinida; family Pectinidae; genus Pecten; species Pecten maximus. The sequence continues at coordinate 48,921,094 of NC_047018.1, read as the reverse complement.
ACATTAATACTTTGATACACGAGCCCACACATTAATACTTTGATACATGAGCCCACACATTAATACTTTGATACACGAGCTCACACATTAATACTTTGATACACGAGCTCACACATTAATACTTTGATACACGAGCTCACACATTAATACTTTGATACACGAGCTCACATATTGATACTTTGATACACGAGCTCACACATTAATACTTTGATACACGAGCCCACACATTGATACTTTGATACACGAGCTCTCACATTAATACTTTGATACACGAGCTCATACATTAATACTTTGATACAGGAGCCCACACATTAATACTTTGATACACGAGCTCACACATTAATACTTTGATACACGAGCCCACACATTAATACTTTGATACACGAGCCCACACATTAATACTTTGATACACGAGCTCACACATTGATACTTTGATACACGAGCTCACACATTAATACTTTGATACACGAGCTCACACATTAATACTTTGATACACGAGCCCACACATTAATACTTTGATACACGAGCCCACACATTAATACTTTGATACACGAGCCCACACATTAATACTTTGATACACGAGCTCACACATTAATACTTTGATACACGAGCTCACACATTGATACTTTGATACACGAGCTCACACATTAATACTTTGATACACGAGCCCACACATTAATACTTTGATACACGAGCTCACATATTGATACTTTGATACACGAGCTCGCACATCGATAAAAAAAACTTAAGTGTATGGTACTGAATTTTTGTGTAAATAAAATATTTATTAGAAGGATTGTAAACTCTGAAATAGGCATACCTTTGGATTAAAATTTAATTAACATAGTTCGGTAAGTTGGAAAGTCAAAGCATTATAGTATAACTTCATTTCCGGAATGGACACAAAAACATATTGTGAAAATACACCAAAAATAAAAAATATTAAAAAAATATTAATCGTAACAAGTAGAATATACCTGTCTACAGATTATGTATCATATTAAAACAATCATATCTTGCTGCCATAGTATAACTAATCCTATGACACGTCAATGACTTAATATGAAATACAGAACATTGCAACAATATGTCTTGCAGAACTGAGGCGAGCAGAAGATTGCACTGGAGGTAGTTAAGTCTATTTTTGCAAGTTTGACCTATTGTTCAAAGACCGACGATTTTAGTTTGAACAATATTGTATTCAATACTCAAAATACTCAAAACACATACATATATCTCATATGGGATGGCAAAAAATAAGCTTAGAGCGTATATTAATTTCCTTTCTTATGTACATACAAAGGCAAATATAGATTTTCGGAACTGGTAGACATCGCATCAATATGAAATGAAATAATAATATTTACATGTTACAATTAACATCAATAGATATATATGTAACCGTGGAGAATAGAATTGATAGTCGAATAAACGACTGTAACGCCTGTAAATAAAAGTAACATTATAGAACTACGTTTACATGTAAGTAATAATACATTTGATAAATGATTTAAAGCGTACAAAAAGATTAGATAAAACGTTTACTTTGTTTAATATAATACACCGACGATTTTGTTTTTTGTCCAGGTATACATATCACTGAAAATCTCTTAAAACTGATGGTTGTGATGTTTTAGGAATGCTTACATTAACTAGGGGTCTATCGGGAACGGAAACAATTAATAGCTCTTTTATTATTATGATTTTTTTTTAAAGTTTTTTAAATTATAGCATTTTTTTACTGTCGGTAAGCTAATGAAATTCTGTATTTTTAGATATGTATACAATTTCCTGAGAGAAAAAAACTACATTTTTTCACCGACATATGTCTGGATTTGCTCTTGGTGACTCTGCTGTGAATCAAATATTTACAATAAAACCAAATGATTTTTGAAAGTAATAGATTCTGCTAAAGAAGTTCGTGTTGTATTCTGTGATATAAGTAAAGATTGAGACAGGGTTTGGCATCAGAGGTTAATATACTAAAACTGGTGGATCTATCTGATACAATCATAAAGTATATTTAATTTAATTTATTTGAAAAGAGTAAGTAAATGGTAGTTTTAATCTTCAAACCTCAACGATATTACGGCGGGTGTTCCTCAGGTTCCAGTACTTGGGCCTTTGTTATTTCCTGTTTACATAAACGACATTAGTGTTGTTGATTTAGATGTAACGTTAAATTTTCTGTAGATGATCCAATCTTTACATGATAGTTGGCGACCCCAGTGTAGCTTAACGTATGTAAGTGATTTAGTTTATATTCAAGAAGCGGCTTATAAATGGCTGGTAACTTCTAACCAAAACATAACAGAAAATTTACTAATTAGTCATAACACTTTGAACCCGACAATGTTGATATATATATATATGAGTATTAGTTATTATTTCTGTCGCGGGCATCTGGGTATGTGTGGTCCATCAAATCTTTAATGTCATGTTCTTATAAATCAGAGAGTCTGCTTCAAAACGTCGTTTTGGTTTAAGAAAACTAACATTCAAAGTGTATATATTATTTATTAGACCTACTTTGTAATATGCCGACGTCGTCTGGGACAATAAACATACCTATCTAAGTGGGAAACCAGAACATGTACCGCTGGAGGCAGCGATAATTGTTACAGTGGATTCCAAATTAACGAATATTTCAATACAGAGAAACTAAATGGGGACGTTATACAAAATCACATATTGATGAATATCATAAAATGGCAAACAACATGTCACTTAACTAATGATTGCTAGTCCGATAATCAGTCATACAATAAAAAAAACCCAATACCTTACATCAATCAGCACACAAACACAATTACAGTATAAATTCGTTTTACCATTCAATATCAGAGAAATATCGTCGGATAATGGACTCAAGGTATAATACTCCATGATAGAGACTTAAATGCAGCTTACTAAATCAACACTTATTTCACAAAATCCTTACTGATTATCCTCGCTTCACCTGTGTTTTTTCTGATAGAGGATAAGTTTCATTTTTTATTTACGTGTAATAATTATAAACGCAATAGACAGCAGCATTTATCTGAATTGATTCTAATACAATATACATATATATATATATACATATTATAATATTAAAATACAATATACAGGAAAATGTACACGTCCTATGGGATTATCACAGTCTAAATGATCGGGAGAGCGCTGAAATATTTATTTCCGTTTAGTATCATCATTGCAATATATTTTAAGGAGGATTATGTGCTTTGAGTTTTTCTATACACCACTGAGGAAACATTGTATTCTATTTGTTTCTATCTTTTCATAAGAACATCAATATGCCTTACTAAGTAAAAACTTAGTGTTAATGTGTTAAACTTAATATTTTTTATCCAATTATGTATCATATTGTACTTTTTTATTATTATTTTCATTATTTGTTTATCTCATCAATGATGTGTGTATATATACGTCCATGTGAATTGCCGTGACTTGTAATAGTGGACAGGAATTAATATCAGCTTTCAGCTTGTTTTCCCCTTCCACATTGTATTGATATTGTTAAGCTATGAACTGCAATTCTTGGAAAAAAAAGTATTCAAATTTACGGTAGATTCTTTTAAATGGATTCTTTTGCCTTTGACCAATACATGTACTTTATACTTTTCCACAAATGAAGCGCGATTTATTTCTAAAGTAAACAAAATATAATATTAGATTTACAGTCGCCGGTTAACATTGTTTAACGGTCCTATCAACATCTATGGTCATTAGTTTTAATGAATGCGATAAAATCGTCCACATCATCAACTAGAGAATGTACTCGTACAACAAAACATGGTTTTAGCACCTTTCCCTTTAAATTGTGAGTAAGATACAGAATTAAGAAATAAAATAAACTACACCTTACAGTTGTTCCCTATTTCTAGGACTAAAGGCATAAAGTGTTGATATGCCATTTGATATAAAAAGGAACACAAAATGACAGTGAAAGAGAATATTTGATTAGTGCACCGTCCGTGCCTCGAAGTCAGGGTTTTCAAAATCAGAAATATCAACGTCTGTTTTTCCCCCAATATATCACAGCCGTATATCAACATTTTGAATGATTTCGAATTCACTTGATGCAATTGATGAACTTGTCTTGCGTATTAGGTGACCAGCATTTCATAGACGTTAGCTGTTACTTCGTCCTGATGAGAGACAGACATAAACCTAGTGTTCTGGACGCATTGTTCTGCAAGGAAAAACATTAATAGGAAGAGATATGAAATATAAACAAATGGTAAATAAACATAAAGTCACTAAAATAAACCTTTTACCGAGAGAAATTAACGGAGAATGTTATATACCTATATACTTACATAAAACATTAAATAAAGTTATCCTTAGAATATTAACGAAGGGACACCCATTGGTAGTAATAAAACAGAAGTTAAAGCATCATCAATCATGTATACTGCATTGTCTCTGATGAAGGTTACTAAACCCAATGTATGTCATTAGCAATGTTTACCCATAATGATTAGGCTTGCGCAAGAATAGAACAGACAAACGTAAACATAACTACTTGTCTTAAAGTCAAGAGCGCTTGGAAAATGAATTAAAAGATACATCATTTAATAGTAAGAAACAATTCTAGCAGTAATGAAAATTTAAAATTAGATTTCAAGTTTACCTACGGTATACTGACACAGTAAATCCAGCTGCAACCGATTTTATACGTCAGCCGGGTTATAGAGAACAACCAACCAATTGAAAAAAAAAATAGATTTTTGAAACATCCCCTGCGTATAGAAAGTTGATAAAATGTCTGGCAGTCCCTGATTAGCCAGTATGTTATGAAGTAAGAAAATAGATATGTAGCTTGATAGGTAACTATCCATAAGAAATGTTGATATAAATTGTGTTAGTCCGATTGATTTTTTTCCCAAAAGTTCGCGTAATATTAATCAACAGGTATACATTTCAGACTTTTGAGAATTTTTACTGTGAAATTCACCCATTTTCAAAATGGCTACCCTTGAACGAATTTGAGCTGAAGGACCTAACTTTTTTGAATACGTGTTTTGAGACCCTAAACTTTCGTTATAAACCATAATTGCCATATTGAATTCAAGAATTTTAATGATATACTCCAAAACGTTAACACTAAAGTCTATGGAAAAACAATTGGTTGGTTGGTTGGTCCCTACAATGGAAATATAGAGGTTTTCACTGTATTGAGTATTTGGAGAGTGAACGAATATCGAAAGGGCACTATTGGGGTCTAACGACCCGGAGATGCCACCTAACGATACTCCAATGTCAAGTCTCGTCACTGCGTGTTACTCGTTATTACAGATGATCCTGTAGTATTAGCTTAGAATCAATTCAGATAAAAAAAAGGAACAGAAAAAATGAATAAAACATGTTTTGAATTTTTTTAAACTATTTTGTCTGCTGTTGTCTCCATTGACACCAACAGCCAACAGCGCCATCTAGAGCTTGCGTTAAAATGTGGCTGTTCTTATATGCTAATATAAGGATTGTTTTTGATTTTTTTATAATCTGCACCTGCATCGAAGTGTACATTGGGGAAACTACTGTACCCCCAATAGAAACTCACTTCGATGCAGGCGCAGAAAAAAAATATTAAATGTAAATATACTCTATCGTAAAATGTCTTTAATTTGAATAGGAGAATTACAGAAATGCAATTTACACAGTATAAGATGACGACAGGTCTAGCAGAACCCTGGAACTTGGAATTTACGCAGACATTAACATTTATCAATCAGTTTCGGAACCACTTTAACCTAATGTGGTACACATCGATTTCTGTGCTAGTGGAAACGTTGGTGAGAGATCACGTGGTGCACTTGTAATGCCATCTGTTTTCTTTTTGCTGATTTAAGAGCCTTCCATGACACTAAAATTAATGCATGGCTGGTATGAGCCAGCTTTTAGCTAGCAGTACATGTTATGGTTAACGATGTTACAAGGCTACAGGTATCAGAATATATATATTAAATCATAAAGATGAGCATTGTAGAGTTTTCAAAACAAATAACTACCATTTACAACACAATCGGTCTTTTAGGGGAATTCCCCAGTTCAATGTTTCTGCTAATGCCATTAGTGTTATATACATGTACCCTTGAGCGTTTTTCGTTGGTTATGCCACTCATAAATCAATTGTGACGTCATAATATATACAATGACGTCACGTTATGAAGTGTACACAAGACAACAAAATGACAGCCTCCGTGTGATTATGTCTTCCACATTTCAACTTTGAAAGCTGTCAATATGTATTTTTTCAGGGCTATGTAATAACGAGCTCCGCAAGCAGGAGCATGATACGCCTGTCACTGGAATAGCTACCCCTTATATATGTTAAACATAATTGCTTCTAGTTGTATTGTGTAAAATCTTAGAGAAATTGAATAAAAAATATATAGAAAACTTCTACACAATGCCCATATTTGGCAATAAAAGGTGCATAAATCTGCTAAAAATAATCGCCAAATTCCGTAACACAACCTCGCTTGAGTTATTGTGCAATAGAATATTTGTAACAAGATTCTTTAAAAAGTCCGTGGATTAATATAGGCTAGAGAATCTTTCGTTTCACTCGTGCTTCGCACTCGTGAAAATGTCGATATTCTGTCATACTCGTTAAATGTATGTTATATTAAACGGGAAACCATTCAATATCCTCTATGTATAGAGCATTTGTCCTTGTATTTCATTTATGTTTATTGGAACACATTCCCTTACCTGTGTTCGTGTTTGTACGTGCATCTGACAAGTTCATTCTGCTTTGTCTTTTTCTGCAAATAGAAAGGGTTACTATTTATTTAAGGGTTAACTGTAATATTTTTTCACGTTATTGAGCAATAACACAAAAAACTGGGGTGTACTCTTTTCATAAACCGCTTATAATTTAATTAACAACGATAAGAAACATTTTCATTAAGTTTAACATGTTTATTTTGCTCCAGATATTTAAAAACACATCGATAAATACAAAATCCCGTGAACAACGATTACTCCGCTGACGACACAGTCAACTTCCGGTATAACTGAAAGTAGTTTTTTTTTTTTTTTTTGTTATAAGATGATAACATAATTTTTTGAGCCAATGAAAATGCTTGTTACAAGCAAAATTAAATTATTTAGATATATCGTCTCGTGCACAGTCAGGGTCATTTAAGGCTGTTCGAAATTTCGCTTATGCAGCTTGCACGGCTCTCGAATGTAGTGTATTTTAAACGTAAAAAAAACGTTTCTTACCATTATGTTCTTAAACGATAAGCGGACTCTTTACTAGCATTGTTAAAATTTGGAATTCTTCATGAGAACGATTAATTAACTTTATCATAACAATATTTAGAAACCACACAATGCAGCTTCGGGTTTATCGAAAGGAATTGGTATTTGTACATGTTTGATATACAATGTATATGCTGTATTCTGTACTCGGAAGTTGCTTGTGACAATGACTAAAATTGAAAACTTACCGAAATTGCCATATTACTGCAGAAATCATCACAGCAACAAGCAGCCCACAAAGAGAAGCTAGAACAGCTATTATGACCAAGTTAGAATCGGCTGTAATAAAACAAAATCTCGAGCTGGTTAATGATTACATAGCATTATTATACAAAAATCAAAAGATGACCTTTACTTTATCGTGAAGGCCGATAAGGTTGAACTAGGTTAACATGTTAAAGAGGTATATTAAAGAGGTAAAAATCTTGTTTTTCTTTATCATTTATTTTATTTCCATGTCCAAGTGGATTGTGCGCAAGTTACATGTTTTGTGGAAAAAAATATCGAAACAAATCCGAACAGCCAAAAAAGAAAATCGCCAAAGGTGAAAGCAAACTGTATAATTCTCCAATCGCAAAAAAACCCCAATTATACCGAATTTTCTTAAATCTATCCCCTGTATTAGAGGGATTAATAGAGGGATTAATAGAAACCAGAGCATCGAAATGTACATTTTTTCATGAATAAAAGAAAACTAACACTGATGTAAAAATAACATTGTTTAATATCACTAGTGCAATTTTCTGACACTTGTAACATGTAACATGTATCATTACTGTATCAAGGCACTTCAGTACTGATATTGATATTTATATTTTAATAGCATGGATAGTTTCCTATTGTATTCAAATGATCATGTGAAACTAAAAATAAAAGACGTCTACAAATGTACCCACTAGTGGTTAGACAGTGTCCATCGTCCTTATTGCAGATGTTGTCCGTACATGTGTCCAGACAATTAGCCCCACACACCACTCCGTACTTTCCAGGGTAGCAATCTATATAGACAATAATGTTTTGTAACAATTCTGTTTTAATAATCTCCATTTTTGTAACACTTCAATGTGATACAGTTATAGATATTACGTTAAGAGTTGGGTAAAGAAACATGTATATCTGCGCAAATTTGCTTATCGATATTATTGGTCTAGTGTTATAGGTCGTAATTACTTTAAAGTATTCCGTACTACTTTACCTAAACAGTGGCCGGTTTGCTGATTACACACGAAGTCTTTGCACGTCAAAGAACATGTGAAGGAACATGTTACACCATATTTCCCAGCTGTACAATCTACAGACAAGAAAACGTTCATGTATATACTTTTTTTTTATACATTTTAGTGCATTCTAAAAGCTGTAGAATATTCATTTTCCAATTTCATTTTACTTAAAAAATATAACATGTTAACTTCTAGCTAAAAGAAAAATAACCACGCAAAATCTATATTATTTATCCTGGTGAATTGAGCTCTCCGGAGGAAGCCTCATGTTAAAAAAAAAAACATTGATTTAAATTTTTTTTTTAATTTGTTCCTGCATGGGTAACATTTCTCGCTCAGCAGGCTGCATTTCGTTTTGAGCGATAACTGAAATATTCGCCAATCCATTCGGCAGTCAGCCGTCTCGGATTTACTATTATCTAATAAGTGTTGAATTATAAATTCATTATAAATGTTATTTAAGTTCAGTGAGCAAAATATAATCAACTAATCAGGCATGTGACCGAATGTGTTATTTTAATTTGATATGAAAATTTATCTGAAAAAAAGGATGGAAAATGAAAATATCGGTGACCTACTATTTTGGACTTTTAGTCATTTGTCACCTTTAGTATCAGTCCGTATCAATTGGTAAGAGGTGAATATACATCATTTATGGATAAACAAGTTCAGCTTATGAAGTTTATTGACGTGTCATATTCATTAAGGAAAAAATTATCAACGTAAAATTAAAGTAAACATTTATTCATTAAAAAAAGATGAGATAAAGCATCAATATGCACGATCAGAAACCGTAGCTTTGTGCTCCTTTTATAGGCAGAACCAACGCATACATTACAAACAGTTAAACCCTCTCTACTAGATGTTATATTCTAATACGAAGTTTTTACTTATGCAAGTGGCGTTGTCCCTAAAACATCCGTCCCCACAGCTTTCCAAGCAGTCCTGATCGCAACCATCTCCGTGTTTTCCAATGATGCATTCTAAAAAATAAGTCGAATATATTAGCATCAATCTTTGATTCAACCTACTTCGTAATGAATGTAAATGTGAAAATATCAAACCATAAATCGATTAATTATGAACATCACAAAGTGGATGTATCAATGTTTACTAGTTTGTATTAAAACGGCAAAGCATTAGCATATTTCGGTAAATCCTTATCAAATAATTGGTTTTTAATTGGGTTAAGAAATATAAGCCACTCACCTGTACAGAATCCATTGTTCTTGTCACACGCCCCGCCCTTACAGTTTACTGAGCAGTCTTGGCCACATGTATTACCGTACTTTCCAGAAACACACTCTGAAAACATGGAACATACACAGTATACTTTATAGTTGTTTACTTTCACGGGGCTAATATTTCGCGGTTTCCCGGTCTGGCCTAGTTCGCAGGTATTATATTTCGCGTAACTACACCTTGTAAACATTCCGCAGAAAACATCTATATTAACATATAGATATGGATGTATACTTTCGCGCTATATTAAATGAACGCAAATGTAGCGAAATTAAATCTTCCGCGAATATTAAAACATACAGTATTAATGCGGTCTTTAATCGTTGAAAGTAAAAATCTACAGGAACAGTGAAGGCTAGGAGATATAGGTGTGTGGCGATCGTTTGATATTAAATAAATGTATCAATACAAAATATTATCATTGTAATCAAAAGAAAGTATAATGATCCGGATAAAGTCACAGATGTCACACAATTGGCACTTAAATTTTGAAAAGCAATCTTGACATACATTCCATGTTTTGTCTAGTACTTGTTTTCTGCAACCTTAAGAGTACTTTGTACACATCCTATCCGATACAATATAGGGACATTAGCTACTCGCCTGTACAGATTCCGCTGGTTCTGGCACACGTCCCGTTTTTACAGTTTACAGAGCAGTCTTGACCACAGGTACTGCCAAACTTTCCAGAAACACATTCTGAAAACAAAGATGAAATGAAATAGAGTTATCAAGAATGCTTTTTGAATCGTTGAAAATAAAGCGTAAAATGAACAGGGAAGCCCGGTGGATACAAGTTTGATTTAAAATAAGTTAATAATTGTCTTTGTGATCAACAGAATATACAGGAAATGGATAAAATCACGAACAATCACAGTGTCCATGACAAAGAAGCGATACTTCAAAATAACAGAACAGTCTTGTTCACAAATATATTCTGCTTACCATTACAGTATCCGGTGTCGATAGAACACCGTCTATCTTTACAGTTTACTGAACAGATTTGACCACATGCACTGCCGAACATCCCGTCAACACATTCTGAAAGTAATAAACCCAAATGTAATAACGGTTGATATACATGCCTTATACAAAAGGTTCTAAAGGAGGTATTTTTCAACAAGATAGAAATCGTTTGTAATTTATAATATTTACAATTTACAATAATAAAACGAGTCGGAAATCGATCTTAACTTTAACATATGTATACATATGTATATGGTTTGTGTTTATTTCGTATAACCTAACCTTAAAACCATTTTTTCCTAAATTGTCTCCATACATAGATACTTATCATTCTCTTTGTCACATGACATTTAGATGTAGCAGAAATATATTTTTGTATAACAATGCTTTTCTCTGTAAAATAAAACCAAATGATGGGTTAGTGCCACTCACCAGTACAGTACCCGGTGTCCCTGGCACACAAACTATTTTCACAGTTTACAGGACAGTCATGATCGCAAGTATTACCGAATGTTCCAGGAACACATTCTGTAATCAAACCAAATAGGATATTTTTTGTATCGTTAAAACTGATCCAGTCAGTCATCAAACGATACTCACATGTAAACTGTATATAAGATTTATGTAAATGGTACTGGTAAGTTGTTAAAATTTCAAATTTGGAAATAATACAAGATTGGATAATCTTGCTCGGCACAATTCTTTCAAATAAGTGGGCAAGCTTATCATTTTGCGTGTATATTCATTACTCACCATAACAGGTACTCGTGTCCTTGACACACAAACTGTGATTACAGTTTACAGAACAGTTTTGATCGCAGATGCTGCCGAACTTTCCATCAACACATTCTATAAATATAAAACCCCAGCAACATTAGTGTTTGATATACTTACCTTCTTGTCTTTTTAACACTGTAATTTTTTGAGCGGTTGAGTTCACAAATATAACAAAAGAAGTCTTATATAAACAAAAAAAACATATTACTAGCCTATTTTCTTTTAAATCAGAACATTAGTCTTTCGTTATGCCAGTCTTTGTCTATTATCATATTTCTTTCATTCTTCATTCCGATATATGGTTGCATTCCGTACATCTACATCATTTATGCGTGTAGAGATATTTGAGGTCATCCGATTGTACAAAAGGCACAATGCATCTCTCTCTCTAACCTCGTCTCTAATCTAACAAACTACACTAGAATGGACCCCCCCCCCCCCCCCCCCCCCCCAACTGAAAATACTGTATTCTACCTTGCGTTTCTTTGTAGGATGACATGATTTTTTTTCCTGGAAAAGCAAAATCCATGATTGGTCAATGTCACTCACCAGTACAGTAACCGGTGTCCCTGGCACACAAACTGTTCTTGCAGTTTGAAGGACAGTCCTGATCGCAGGTATTACCCAATTTTCCGTCAACACATTCTGTAAACATATCAATTGTTATTTCTTTGTATTGTTAAAGATAAGCCATTTAGTCAGCACGCTATATCAACAGTTTCAACAATACACTATGTAAAAACGGTAGTAGGTTCTAATTTGTAAAGTTAAAAAAAAACACAACAACATAAGAAATGACTGGGTTGTCACTCACCAGAACAGTAACCAGTGTCCCGGGCACACAAACTATCCTGGCAGTTAACTGAACAGTCCTGATCACAGGTATTGCCCAACTTTCCAGGAATGCATTCTGTAAACAAATCAATAGCATTTCGTATTGTTTCTTTGTCTTCTTAAATCGGTTATTGCTTTGTTTTGACCGGTGGTCTGTGTTACTGTTAATTAAGCATTGATGTCATTTTTTTTTTTGTTTCATCGGGGTATGAAACAAATTTTATTTGCAAACTGTATGAATCCGCGTAGCGGATTCTTACAGAAGTTTGCAAACAAAATTTGTTTCATACCCCGATGAAACTAAAACAAAATAACATCAACGCTTATAATTAATTTTTGAAACTAATTTTTTTATTTAAAACATGTTTTATGTATAATTTTACTGGTTTTAAATGGGATTCTTTTTCTCAAATCAATACGCAACGTCAATTGTCGTATTGTGACGTCACATTTTTCGCGCCATTCTCGGAATTTCTTTCATAGAAGAATGAAAAGAATTTTTCGACCAATCACATTTGAGTATTTACCATTAAAACCAAGAAAACTTAATTATAAAAATATGAATATTTTTTCTCAGTGAAATTATATAATTATTGGAAAAAATACTCACCAATACAATAGCCGTTGTTGTTTGCACACAAACTATCCTTACAGTTTACAGGACAGTCTTGATCGCACACATTACCAAGCTTCCCTGGAAAGCATTCTTAGAACACAGAAAAATCAATAGCTATGTATAAATATAAGATAAGTAACATAATTTTAGCTTGTATTTGAGATCGTTGATTTTTCTTAATTGCACAAAATCAGGAAAGGCTATGTTTGTGCTATTTCAGCAAGAAAAGAAACCACGTTGCTCTATTTTGTTTTGTTTCCTTTTTGCTTCAAACATAATAAATGATATCTACAGGAAATTATTTTCACTTGTAAAACCAGTTAGATAGTCAGTATCATTAGTGATAATATATCATAGAATCTCTATTGAGGCCTCTATAGCTCAATATTAACATTCTTAAATGATATTACTGATGGAGATATTTCAAAGAAGGACCAGTTCTCCACTTCAATTTGTCTAGGAAAGGGCATTCGTTTGAACTCTGAGGGCAACACTAAAAGAGGAGTGGGATATTATACAATCGTTATCCTCAACTAAAATGAATGTAAAATCACACTAAAAACATCCTAACTAAACCCGATAATCACATTGTTACATGACTGAAGAATATACTCATTGAATTTTTTTTATTTTTTTTCCAGAAATGTATTCTCATTGATCCCGTCCGTTCAAAATGATGGAATACATTGGAGTCTGTTATCAAACAAAATGATAATAAATTCATATTAGTTCGATATCAGAACGAGTCAGCTCCTGCCTAATAATCAATATTCAACACATATAAATTATATATGACAATAACGATAATCAATTCAAAACATTGAAACAGTTTGGTCATATAAGCAATGCAGCTGTGTGAGCTTTACTACAGTAAATATTCAATTATCTCTTAACAGTTTTTGACAGTACAAACCTAAACAATAGCCAGAGTCTTTATTACACAAACTGTCTTTACAATTCGTAGAGCAAGTGTTTTCACATAAGTTTCCGTATTTTCCCGGGAAGCAATCTGGAAAGGAACGGAAAGGTTTTTTTCTTCTTACTTTTTTTTTCATTTTGTTTTACCTTTTAACAAGGTTATTATCAACAGACCGGACATATTGATTTCTGTCGAGCAATGGTTTCAAATAACAAAATGACAAACTAGAAATCAGCCGATTGCAAATGAAATAAAGAAAGTGGGAAAATAACAATAAAAAATAATAATATAAAGACGTTGTGAAACTGAACAGTAATTAGTAAGTACAAACATCATTATACAATGTATACTCTGACAAATAAAGGTATATGAACATGAACACTTAACTGTGATAAATTTGTCGCTCTCAAATTTTCGCGTGTTACCAAATTTTAAGATTAGCGCAAATGACACAATGTGAAATATAAAAAGTGCAATGAAGGCAATGCTTCCTGCGCGAAAATAAAAATTACCGCTAATATATGTACAGAAACAGTAAATACTTACAAATGCAAGAACCCGTTTTAGAATTACAGTTGCCTCCGTAACAGCTGGCCAGACATGCTTGACTACAATTACCATTTCCGTATCTCCCCACAGGACAGCCTGTTGATAAGTGGATTTGAAATTCTATCAAAATGAATATGACGTGCCTTCTGCTTGGAGGTAAATAGCCGAAAGTTACACGATTTTATGAATTTCGCCGTTCGGGAATATATATGATAAAAGAATACCAGTTGTGAGGTTTACTAAATTTTCAAAAAAAACAACAAAAAAAACCAACTAAAAACAAAACAAAAAACAAAACAAAAAACAAAAAAGCAAAAACAAACTTTTCTTGTTTCCACGCATTGTTTGTGAGACCCAATGGGTATTGCCGCTACGGCAAAGACAGGGATAAGGTAAAATTATCTACGATTCAACATGAGTCTTTTAGGCAAAATAAAATTTGTTAAATGTGAGAAGTCGCCATAAACTGGCAGTGAAACCTCTCGGTATTTCATAAACGAACACATGCTTTTCAGTGTACCATCCCAGGATTTAATTCGGCGCGCGGAAGATTGGTTCACATTCCATTTTCAGATGTTTATTAAATACTTAACGGATGAATTGTTGTCATAACTGATCAGATTTAAAGCAATTAAATGAATTCAAACCAATAGGGAATTATGAAATTAAGATTGATAAGTTTTATGTCTGTAAACAAAAACAAAGATGCTTTAAGTTCAATTGAGTGCTGATCTTTTTAATCCAGAAAGACTTGCAAACCAGTCTGTACGTTGGATCGATGTTCGTTGTATTTCTCCATCCCTATCACTCTTGAATGTCCCATGTCGTAGCCTTCACTGTTGATGCGATTAACAATGGTCCCGCATGCTTTTTCTTATTCTAGACATATGATTCAGCGTTTCTTTACATATATTACTCATTTTCTGTTTCCCAAATATACTCAACCTCTTTACACGTGTGGCATACTACTGTGTAGATGATATTTGTCTTCTACATTTTTGAATGGTGTTATTAATTTTTGTGTCTATTTCTAGGTGTTCAGATTTAATGACCCTCGGATAAACCGCGCATACTTTTTCTCGTCCCATGTTTCCCTTTGATGTTGTACTTTTGAACATTCTTCGATGAACCAGTAAATCTTCTAAATTCTGTGCCCTGATGTATGATTCCATGGTTGGTGTAAGAAAGATTGACTTCATGCGGTCAGATTTGTAGAGTAGATGAATTTATGTTTTAACAATAGCATGTATATGTGTGTCTGGTAAAGCATTGGAACTATTTTGTCTCCGTGTTCGCATTATACTAAAGCCGACCCTTCCTTCTCATAACGTCTACTCTTTTGAATAGCTTTTCTACATTATTACTGCTGTAAGCCTTTTTTTCTCATTTTCATATCAATGTTTACCTCTTCCTGTATGTATGTGAGTTGTTGCGGCATATTCGCTTTATTCTCAAACCTAATGTAAACCCATCCCCCCCCCCCCCCCCCCTCACCACTTCATTTACCTCCCATAGGTATGCAACACGAGGGACACCTTTAGCAATTTACGATATTGAGTCGTGGTGTTTCCTAATCCTACGTGTGCGCATCTTTACTGCGCATGCTATGCCATCATGAAGACGGCTTCTTCCGCTGAAGCAACACACGTCTATAGTGTCATTGTCATAAACGAACCGGAAACTGTTTGCCACCGAAAAACTATTTGCCTAATGTCATCTCAAAAAGTGAAACTTCATACCTTCTCCCTTTCTTTATCGATCAAAGTAACTATTACAGTTTAAAATGACATCTTTGAACATACAAAAATCTATGATACTCATCCTCGCCCAATATTGTTAATTAATCAAAAGTTCGTTTCGTACTGATTTCAGTTCATAGTACTTTGACCTGTGAGAGAACTTACAAGGTTTATATAGTGACACTGTAGCGTAAATGTCAATGTATTCAAATGACTTGAAATATACTCACCATTCACTTGAACCTCACAAAGCTCCAACACTGCATAATTATCATACCAGCTGTATCGTTTTGTGTTGTTTCTATAGTTGTACACAGTCACATACCGCCCTACATACGGGCACTGGTGTGTCTGGTCTAACTGTACCGAACTTCTACTACTACTAGTGTCCTGATAACAGAGGACGCCGTTTGTCGGTGAATCGGTGGTATTGGATACATAAAGCTGGTATCCGGCCAGTCTTCTCTGAAAACCATCTGAAAAGAAGGAAATGATAACATGTAAAGAACGCTTTAATATGCATGTTTGAGGATAAACAGCAGCAGCAGCGGCAGCAGTAGCTGTAATAGTAGCAGTAGTAGTAGTAGTGAATTTGCAACTAATATCAAAACATTACTGTTCATGCATATTTCATGTGACTCCAAATCTTTCCCAGATCTATCAGCATAAAATATCAACGATGTGCACTGTTTTATGTTAGGACTTTTGTTAAACAATCCATGAATGTTTATTTGTGACGTTCGAGGACTAGTACGATAATACGGGTCTGATGAAAGTGGCTTGCCGTACTAATCATCGAATTATAGATATTCATATCCCGAATTTCCTCTGGCACGTAATATCTACTATATGAAAACGTCGCTCCGAAACCGTTTGGTGTCGCTAAGATTTTGGCGCAAACAATAAAATCGGGTGTGACATAATACCTACCTTATATATATAGATACGTGAGATATGTGTTTACCCCAAAACACCCATTTAGTCCGAAATCGGTGTTCTGTTCCGTCCGTATAGACCCTCGTTTTAGCTTGTCAAAATTTCACGCTCGATTTTATTGTGTTTGCACCAAACGGTGTCCGAAAATTCCATATTATCATATAGTAGAACGCTCTGGCCCTACACCAGACATGGTGTCAGGGCCAGAGGAAACTCGGGCTAAAACTATCCTTGGTTGTTTAACAAAACTCCTTACATAAAGCATATATACTCTCCAACCTGAAAAAAAAAGAAAGTTAAGAAAGATCTGTACTGTTACAAACAATTCAACACGTTTATATGCAGATTGTCAGCATACAGAAAGCATTATACATCTCCTTTTGTTTTAGGACAGACTTACCTCTGTAAACTATTCTGATTGTGTCGATGGTGCTGTTTTCTTCAAGATCGACACTCCACCAAGCCGTCTTCGGACCAACATCGGTTGTGTGCGAACAACAATTAGAATTAATATCGGCCGATTCACATCTGTCCACGACCCGTCTTGCCGACCATCTACCGTCACCATGAGTACTACTCTGTGTGGCTGTCTTCGACAGTGCGAGGTTTACTGTAAACACATAATGATTAACATGTCAAAATATTCTGCTCACACACAGAAATATATCAATAAAATCTAGACACCAACAGTTTTTTTTTTTAATTATAAAGCAACAAGGGAGAGGGGGTGGTGATAGGTAACTGCTACATTTGCTTTAAATCAATGCTTTATTTTGTCTTACGAATGACCATATACAACAAAATGGAAAAAAACAGAATAATTTGCTGCACATAATCTGTTAATTATAAAATATATTTCATTCATTTCTAAAGTATTTTAGAGGATCATAAGCGATTTTTGTTATCGTAAGTCTTTATTAACATGACAAGTCGCATTCATCAAGAGTTAATAATTGTTGAAAGAATAGTATGTATGACGATAGGCAAGAATAGGTACTAATAGAGGTGAAAGAGAAATATCCCTTTCAATGTCATTGTCTATCTAGTGTATTGACAGATCTTAGCGACCCGGTATATCCTGGCATTAGAATGGATTGTTTCATTAACAGAAAGTGACATTGTAGTTTAGTGTTGAGAACATTTTCATACCGTCATAAATGAATGAACAAATCATTTTTCAGTTCTACATATCGGTAGTACTACATCCTTATTATCAGATTTTAAATGTATCATTGCTTAATTACTTATAACTGTGCACCAAAATAGAAAGTTGATAACGTCAAAAATTACATATATCGAAAATGGTATTCGAAAGCTTCAAACACGGCAGTTAAAACAATTTTATAACCATGATACAGAGTTCCTACTGGAAATGTACACACACACACACACACACACACACACACACACACACACACACACATTTAAACAATCTACTGCAAATAAAATGTCTATATTTTTCATGAATTAATATGTTTACATAAAACAGATTATGGGTGTTGATATTATGATATGATACATTGACAATATATCAACTCTAAAATAATGAATGTACTCAAAACAACGTCATCAGTTTTTCCTGGGCGAACATGCCATTTGGTCCAGACAGACTACCTTTAAAGCATCCTTGACGCCATTGTTGTAGTACGCTTTGTCTTGAGACATACGCGTACAATACACCCACCACTAAAGACAATGACAATTGTTTTATTCCCATAAACAGTAAAATGTAGAGTATACATACAAGCAATAATGAATGATCAGGCAGGATGAACCGTAATTACCTTAATTAATTTAGTCATTGATATCAATTCATGTTGTGTGGGAGTATTAAGAGTTATTGGAGTATTAGAGATGTTTGGTTTTCAGCATTTTATTTTTAGATATTGTAGACAAACATGCACCACTCAAAGAAAAACGTGTTAAATATCATACCATTCCTGAGTCCTTTATTAAAATACAAGGGATGGCGGTAGAGACAATCCGAAGGGATATGCCAAATGTATTGTCCAATCAGAATGAATAAAGCAAAAAAAAATCCGCGAAAATATTATGCTCGTATCGTCAGCATATTGTGATAACTTAATCTCCTTGTCATTTAATTTAATACCTTTGATGTTTTTGTTATTACGAATCATAATTCCTAGTATTTCTACACATAGTATGAACAAATATGGAGATATAGGGTCACCTTGTCTGCAACCCCTTCCAATTTGAAAGAAGTTTGAAAAAATTCCATGTTGAATAACGCATAAATTAGCGTTTTTTGTTAATGTTTTTATTATTTTTATAAACTTTGGCCCAAAATTTAAAAAAAGTTAAGACTTTATAAATGAAGCTCCATGCAATAGAATCAAAGGCTTTCTCAAAGTCTATTAGAACCAGTAAACCTCGAGTGTCTGTGTCTTTAGTATACTGTAATATATCGTATATTTGTCTGATATTTTCACCTATAAAGCGGCCTTTAATAAAACCTTTCTGGTCCTCGTGTATGATATTATCAATTACACTTTTAATACGCTGCGCTAAGCAGTTAGATAAAATTTTATATGATATATTTAGTAAGGAGATTGGTCTCCATTTTTTTAGAAATTCTCTTGATTTGTTTCCTTTAGGAATAATTGTTATGACACCTTGCTTTTGAGTGATTGAAAGCTCACCGTTTTGGATCCCGAAGTTTAAGGATTTTAGTGGATAGAATTTAAGGTCTATCCAAAAAATGTTAAAGAATTCTGCTGTGAAGCCATCGGGGCCTGGACTCCTATTATTCTTAAGGTTTTTAATTGAAAGATCCAATTCATCAATAGTAATTTCTTCTTCAAAGTTATTTTTCTCCTTATCACATAACCTGGAATCGTAAATTCATTTAGAAGTTCATTTAGACTGACTTCTTCAATGTTTTCTTCTCTGTTAGAGTATAAATTACAATAAAAGTGTTTAATTTCATCTAGTATATTTTCTTGATTGGTTAATAATGTACCATTACTACTTACAATGCTTGAAATATTTTTATTGATATAATTTCTTTTTTCCAAACTGCAAAAGTATTTAGTTGGTTTTTCACCATTCTCGACCCATTGGGCTCTTGCTCTAATCAATAACCCTTTCATGTACTCATTTCTCAAATTTTCAAGTTCTAATTTTAAATTAGATAAGACTTCTTCTAAAACTGTATTGAAACAAATTTTGCTTTTATCACAAGTCTTTAACAAAATGGAATGATTTAAATGTGGGTATAATAAAACAGTTATTGTATGTGTATTTCTGGAAATATCTCTTTTATTGTCCCCCTTAACATAACTATTTCCCTCGGCTTCGCCCATGCAATAACTGTATAACATGATCACAAGTCTTTAACAAAATGGAATAATTTGAATGTGGGTATAATAAAAAAGTTATTGTATGTGTATTTCTGGAAATATCTCTTTTATTGTCCCCCTTAACATAACTATTTCCCTCGGCTTCGCCCATGCAATAACTGTATAACATGACCAACACGGAAGCAAAGCTCTCTCCATGATTGATCAGGCTACAAGGAAACTGGAACATTAGTGCAATATGTCAATCTCAAATAATATAACTGTGATATTTGTCCATCATTATATTACAACTAAACTATGTACAGCTACATTTGTAATTATTTGTATGTGTATTACATATTTATTTATCCAATTATTATTTTAACTTAACCTGTTGTATTTCAATTTAATAATATACATTTTACTTGACCATTTGTAAGTCGTTGACTCAATATGTCATCAAGAATAAACAAAGCCTATCAATGGATTATCTTTTAAAATCAACAGATTCAATGTGAAACTGAGGCGATACGGTCTATGAAAGCAAGTAGAGATAGAAAACAGGAGTTTCGCGGCTGCTTTGCATGACGCCCAGAATATTTTTTGCAGAGGACAAATCATATACGATACCGAAGTTATTTTTTTAATACAGTGTCGATGCTTTGAATAAGGTCGTTATCTATTGGTCAATTAGTATCAGTAAAACCGTTTATGTGTACACTGAAACACAAATATCTCTGAGGTGTAGCGTGGCCGATACAGATCACTGCTGCTGGTGATACATACATGCCGTACGAATAGACGATACTATGTAATAAAAATTACAATGGTAACAATATCAGAGACCCCACAGGAGGTCTAGAAACCGAAAATTCCAATAATTAAGATACATTAATTACCTACCTTCAGATCTGACTGTGTTGACTATTAAAAATAAGATCAGACAAAAATCTCTTTCTAAATCCAATCTTCTTTTCGCCATTTCTAAGTTTAATGTCGACTTAACAACAAGCAGACAGTAAGACACAGTCGTACATAGGTCTGTGTTAACGTAATCTTTATACATGCATGACGTATATCAAAATCTAGCGCATGACTTCTTCCGGATTTAGGTCACAAGGACTATGGTGTTACGTTTCAAGTGGCACGGCTTTAAATATTACATATGTAAAAACCCGTAGGGAATCTTATCCTCGATAGGAAGAGTCTAGCAGCTCTTATCGCTAGTTACCTAGCAACCGTTTATATACATGTGTCACATCATTGCAACAAGGAGCTTTAACAATTTTAGGCAGAAATGGTTTTTTTTTTTTTTTTTTTTATTTATTTATCTATTTAAAAAAAAGTTAATTTATTTTTTTAGAAACATAGTTAAGATATATAAATCAATAATATGGACAATTAATTAAAGATGATAATTAATAATTAATAAAAGGTTCTGTCGTCAGCAACAATGGTTATCTTAGTTTCAGTTTGTGCTACAACGAATGTGGGTTAATGGTGCGACCCATTCTGTTGCTAATCGTGCTTGTATCACATCTTGTTCTTGAGATATAGTATGAAGAGTTATACTCATTCAGTAAGAACGTACATGTGGTCTTACCAACTCATTACACCACAGCCTATTTTCATTATTTTTTTCTCGGTAAATTACATTACTAGATATATCTTATAGAGAAGAGGTCGTTATAACATTTCAGCATATTTGACCCCGTTACCGTGACCTTTGGAAACTGGAATCTTCCCAAAACAGTGGGAAAACGCATTAGTCGTGCCATTATTTAAAAAAGGGGGAGGGGGGATAAGCATGAAGTTTCAAATTACAGACCTATATCATTACTCAGCACTGCTGGGAAAGTTTTTGAACGATTAGTTGTAAAATATTTAAATAATTATTTATTAGAACATTCCTTAGTATATATATATCAGTCTGGTTTTCAGCCGGGTCATTCAACAGTGCACCAAATTATAGAATTGTATCACACTTTATGTGAAAACTAAGAAAAAAATGTCCGACATGTTTAGTTTTTCGGCATAGCCGTCTAATTTTGTTTTGGCCTCGGATATGACGCGACAGGTGGCGTTAGTGGTCAAGATGAAGCATGTGATTGGTCAATGTAGCGGTAAATGCAAAATGCAGATAAGCAGTTAAAAACGAAACAAAGATAGCATTGTATACGGTAAATGCAAAATGCAGATATGCAGTCAAAAACGAAACAAAGATAAGATTGAATGCAAGCTGAATAAGAAGATTATCTTTTTAAATGACACATTAATAAAATCATATTCCTGATTCAAATGCAGTCTTATTATACCAAAAATGATTCAAACTGATATGATTTTGTTATTCGTGCTAAAACGATTTAGTTCGTTAATTATTTCACCATCAATTTTACATTATAACCACCAGCATTAAAACTATGCCGTTTATCTTTTTTAAAGATATTTCTTGTTTGTGATATATCAAAAGCGTTCGATCGTGTGTGACACAAGGGGCTGGTGGTGAAACTGACAAATTACGGCATTTCAGGGGAATTATTAGACTGGTTTGGTAATTATATTAGTGATAGACAGCAGCAAGTCTTTGTTGCATTAATTAGTCATTAGTTAAATCTACAAATGCCGGTGTTCCTCAAGGCTCGGTATTAGGCCCTCTTTTGTTTATTCTATATATAAATGACATAGCCGATAACCTTAAAAGTTTATGTAAATTATTTGCAGATGATACTTCCTTACTGCACTCGGATACCTCTCCTCAAACCAATGAAACAAAGACAAATAGCGATCTTTTTAAAATTAAACACTGGGCAGATAAGTGGTTTGTAAATTTTAATCCTGCTTAGACGGAGGCATTACTTGTTATTGAAATAAAGTCAAATAATGTAAATATTGACTTCGTAGAGAATCATAAGCACCTTGGAGTAATATTAAATGAAAATTGTAAATGGAGTTGCCATATTGAAAATATTTGCAAAAATGTGTCAAAACAGGTAAGTGTTTTACGAAAACTGTATGTGTTGAACAGACGAACTTAAGACAAAATTTACATGTCATACATTCTTCCTGTACTAGAATATTGCTGTGAAGTATGGGACGGTTGTAATCTCGGTGATGCGGACAATTTAGAAAAACTCCAGCTAGAGTCTATTCGTGTAATTACTGGATTACCTTCTAATACAAGTAGGGAATCATTATATTCTGAGAGTGCGCTAGAACCATTAACAAATAGAAGGAAAAGGAGAAAATTACAACTTTTCTACAAAATTCATGCCAATCTAACGCCGAACTATCTTACAGCTTTACTTCCTCCTTTAGTTTCACAAAATATACAATATAACCTCCGTAATGCTAACAACTATTGTTTACCTAATTTTAGACTTCATCTTACAAACACTTCTTTTCCCCCCTCTACTATTCGACTTTGGAACAAATTAGAACCTAACATAATACAGAGCATGTCAGTCTCAGTATTTAAAGACACTCTTCGTAAGCTTAATGACATAAATATTCCTATTTATTATTTGATTGGTGACAGGAAAACTAAGATTTTGCATGCCAGATTAAGATGTAGATCGAGTACTCTAAATGACGACTTATTTCATGCTAATTTGATTGATTTCCATTTTTGTCAATGTGGACACTATATAGAAAATGCTTACCATTTCTTCTTTAATTGTAACAAGTATGTAGATCAGAGAGTAAAATGGTATCGCAAGTTAAACGAGTTCATCCCACTAGACCTGCAACTAATATTACATGGAATTCCTGATTTAACAAAGGAATAAAACGAAAAAAAATTGTCTGCACACTCAGCAATATATTCGTGATACAAACAGATTTTGATTTCTTTATCTCCCTCCGCACTATTCTTCTCCCTCTATCACTCCCTCCCTATCAGCTCTCGTTCTCTTCCTTTAGGCAAATACATCCCTTCTCTGCGTCTTTGATCTTTCTCGATTCATATGGCATTTTCGAAACGGATATATCAGAAGGAGAGGAAAGACAACGATGAAAGCAAAACATGGCATGATGAACATTGAACAGCTGAAAGTATGGAATAGTGTAATGTCAACAAATTTCAGCTGAGTCGAGAAAGATCACTCACTCTGTTTAAAAACAATACTTTAAAACTTTCTCGTTAAAAATATTCTAACTATTCTTCAAAAATTGTAAATTAAATTGTTAATGAAGGAGACTTCTAAATTCTCTTCCTCAGTTTCCCTCTAATTATCACCCAATATATACTCTTCTTAAACTCACATTTTCAAAAATAAAATCATTTTATGTAAATTCTAATGTCATCTTGTGTTAATATTTGTGTTGTATACTGTTTTTGGGAAAGAGCTTTATATAAGTTGGAAAACTTGTGCCCGATCCCTTTGTATATTTATAATACAATAAGATATGTTTAAACTAAGGTCAAGGTAATTAATTTGAACAAACTTGGTACCTAGCTCTTCACCCCAGCATGGTAAAGGCCCAATATGACGTCCATCGACCTCTTGGTTATTGAGATTTCGTTTAAAGATTTTACCATATTTGACCCCCGCGACCTTGAATAAAGGTCAATGTTATTCATTGGAACAAACTTGGTAGCCCTTCACTCAAGCATACTACAGGTCCAATATAAGGTAATCTGGCCTCTTGGTTATTGAGACGTCTTTTAAACATTTTAACATGTTGAACCCATATGATCCTGAATGTGGGTCAAAGTTATTAGTTTGAACACACTTGGCAGCCCTTCACTCATGCGTGCTGAAGGTGAACTATCGTGTCCCAGGGGCTCTTGGTTATGGAAAAGAAGTTGTTTAAACTGTTTTGCAAATTGAACCTTGTGGTCCTCAACCCCAACATTCTACAGTCCCAATATCAGGCATTTGGGCCTCTTGGTTGTTAAGAAGAGTTCATTTGAAGGAAAAGTTGACGAGACAGAGGACGGACGAATGACGACGGAAGTATCACAACTTGGGCCAGGTGAACTAGGAATAAAACCTGTCAATTATCTCATCAAAATGCCCAGTAACAGTGCAATTGAATGTCTGGAAGAAATCGGTTGGAAACTGAAGGAGGCAAAAGTTTTGCAAAATCAGTAAAAATGCGGTCCAGGAAAACATAACTACATATCATGATTGAATACCATTCAAAGCGTATCATAATTGAATACCATTTAAAGCGAGGTTGTCATTCAATAGCAAATTATAGAATATACGAATCATCTAGACCATCCTCGCAATAAGGAGAGTTTGTCACATGCCTGCAGTCTGGCTATTCAAATGATTCTTTGCTCACCTCACCTTTGTGCTCCGAAGCGGATGGTCGCAAAATTGTTTATTAAATTTTCCATCTACTATTTTGTTTGCCAATCACCACGCGACCATATTCCAACTGTTCCATCTATTGGCCAAAAAATTTGATGACTGTCCGTAAGGCGGGCATTATGAATTTCAAATATGATCGTTTAGCGAAAAATATTTCTAAAAAGTAATTATAATGTATATATAAACGTTGAACTGTTTTTGTATGGTATTTAAGATATATTTGAACGTCAGAGCTGTGCAAGCAAACAAATCATAATGCGCTTTGCTGTTTGCTTTCAAATCTCTGGCGTTCAACTAGATCATAAATACCATACAAAAATACATTTTTTTTGTAGTTCAATGCTTAAATAACTCTCCCGATACGCTTTTGATTAACGAAACAAGATAGCTATTGGTCATCCTGATTCTTCTGGTCAGATAATATCATAAAGTCAGTCTTGACCTCTTTATTTACGTCAGATGGCCAATAAGCCACACTTTGTTTTATGGGAGAGTGAATGATTGAAACGCCATCCTCACTGTTGATCTACACTCCCCTGTTAAGTATTAATAAAACCACACATTAATGTATCTAATCACTTCAGAAGAGAGCGTGTCCTCCTATAAGTTTTTCACAAGTGTTGATGTCAGGTTTCCGCTTAATTTGCCGGAAACAGACACTGCAATGTGTATGTATATATATACACCAACTCATTCAAAGCGACTCGAATTATAAGACAAAAGCGGTACTGAGTGTCATTTTTAACTTTTGGAAATTAGCTAACGAAATTGAAATAAATGCCAAATTCCACAAATATATGGACATGACGTCGAAGCAATTCCTGATGGCATATAAACAAAATATCACGTGACACAAAGCACGCGAGAATAAAACAGTCCGGATCAAAGTTCAAAATCTCAACCAGTTAATGACCGGAGGTCGTATATATATCACAAGTGGTATATCGATATATTTTTCCATTAGTCAACACGTTTACACAATTGTCTGAGAGTGAAATAACATAGGTCATTGTGATAAATATATACATGTATGTTAAGTATAGACACATCAA